>NW_027364730.1:0-183571 GCF_046119375.1 Phyllobates terribilis
CATTCAGTCAGTAGCTTCAATCATTTCTGGACGTTTTTCAATTGCAAAAATCAATGAATATTGTAAATGCACAAACAGTAATTTCTCCGCATTGCAAGGTGCAATTCTGAAATTTTTTGCTTTTCCTGCTCCTCTTAGCATGATAAAGAAGATTTCAAAGAGAGTGAGATGCCAGCTCCTTTCATTCAGTCAGTAGTCTTCAATCATTCTGGACGTTTTTCAATGGCAAAAATCAATGAATATTGTAAAAGCACAAACAGTAATTTCTCCGCATTGCAAGGTGCTATTCTGAAATTTTTTGCTTTTTCCTGCTCCTCTTAGCATGATAAAGAAGATTCAAAGAGAGTGAGATTTCAGCTCCTTTCATTCAGTCAGTAGCTTCAAACATTTCTAGTATATGAATAACATGATGTTTTTCAATGGCAAAAATCAATGAATATTGTAAATGCACAAACAGTAATTTCTCCGCATTGCATGTGCAATTCTGAAATTTTTTGCTTTTTCCTGCTCCTCTTAGCATGATAAAGAAGATTCAAAGAGAGTGAGATGCCAGCTCCTTTCATTCAGTCAGTAGCTTCAATCATTTCTGGTATATGAATAACATGATGTTTTTCAATGGCAAAAATCAATGAATTTTGAAAATGCACAAACAGTAATTTCTCAGCATTGCAAGGTGCAATTCTGAAATTTTTTTGCTTTTTCCTGCTCCTCTTAGCATGATAAAGAGATTCAAAGAGAGTGAGATGCCAGCTCCTTTCATTGTCAGTAGCTTCATCATTTCTGGACGTTTTTCAAATGGCAAAAATCAATGAATATTGTAAATGCACAACAGTAATTTCTCCGCATTGCAAGGTGCAAATTCTGAAATTTTTGCTTTTTCCTGCTCCTCTTAGCATTATGAAGGAAGATTCAAAGAGAGTGAGAACCAGCTCCTTTCATTCAGTCAGTAGCTTCAAACATTTCTGGTATATGAATAACATGATGTTTTTTCAATGGCAAAAATCAAGAATATTGTAATGCACAAACAGTAATTTCCTCGCTTGCAAGGTGCAATTCTGAAATTTTTTTGCTTTTTCCTGCTCCTCTTAGCATGATAAAGAAGATTCAAAGAGAGTGAGATGCCAGCTCCCAAGGTGCAATTCTGAAATTTTACTTTTTCCTGCTCCTCTTAGCATGATAAAGAAGATTCAAAGAGAGTGAGATGCCATCTCCTTTCATTCAGTCAGTAGCTTCTCGTTTTCAAAAAATCAATGAATTTGTAAATGCACAAATCCGCATTGCAAGGTGCATTGCTTTTTCCTGCTCCTCTTAGCATGATAAAGAAGATTCAAAGAGAGTGAGATGCCAGCTCCTTTCATTCAGTCAGTAGCTCAATGGCAAAAATCAATGAATATTGTAAATGCACAAACAGTAATTTCTCCGCATTGCAAGGTGCAATTCTGAAATTTTTGCTTTTTCCTGCTCCTTTTAGCATGATAAACAAGATTCAAAGAGAGTGAGATGCCAGCTCCTTTCATTCAGTCAGTAGCTTCAATCATTTATGGACGTTTTTCAATTGCAAAAATCATTGAATATTGTAAATGCACAAACAGTAATTTCTCCGCATTGCAAGGTGCAATTCTGAAATTTTTGACTGAAGATTCAAAGAGAGTGAGATGCCAGCTCCTTTCATTCAGTCAGTAGCTTCAATCATTTCTGGTATATGACTAACATGATGTTTTTCAATCGCAAAAATCAATGAATATTGTAAATGCACAAACAGTAATTTCTCCGCATTGCAAGGTGCAATTCTGAAATTTTTTGCTTTTTCCTGCTCCTCTTAGCATGATAAGAAGATTCAAAGAGAGTGAGATGCCAGCTCCTTTCATTCAGTCAGTAGCTTCAATCATTTCTTTTCAATGGCAAAAATGAATTTTCCTGCTCCTCTTAGCATGATAAAGAAGATTCAAAGAGAGTGAGATGCCAGCTCCTTTCCTTCAGTCAGTAGCTTCAATAATTTTCTGGTATATGAATAACATGATGTTTTCAATGGCAAAAATCATGAATTTTGTAAATGCACAAACAGTAATTTCTCCGCATTGCAAGGCGCAATTCTGAAATTTTTGGCTTTTCCTGCTCTCTTAGCATGATAAAGAAGATTCAAAGAGAGTGAGATGCCAGCTCCTTTCATTCAGTCAGTAGCTTCAATCATTTCTGGACGTTTTTCAATTGCAAAAATCAATGAATATTGTAAATGCACAAACAGTAATTTCTCCGCATTGCAAGGTGCAATTCTGAAATTTTTTGCTTTTTCCTGCTCCTCTTAGCATGATAAAGAAGATTCAAAGAGAGTGAGATGCCAGCTCCTTTCATTCAGTCAGTAGCTTCAATCATTTCTGGACGTTTTTCAATGGCAAAAATCAATGAATATTGTAAATGCACAACAGTAATTTCTCGCATTGCAAGGTGCAATTCTGAAATTTTTTGCTTTTTCCTGCTCCTCTTAGCATGATAAAGAAGATTCAAAGAGAGTGAGATGTCAGCTCCTTTCATTCAGTCAGTAGCTTCAAACATTTCTAGTATATGAATAACATGATGTTTTTCAATGGCAAAAAATCAATGAATATTGTAAATGCACAAACAGTAATTTCTCCGCATTGCAAGGTGCAATTCTGAAATTTTTTGCTTTTTCCTGCTCCTCTTAGCATGATAAAGAAGATTCAAAGAGAGTGAGATGCCAGCTCCTTTCATTCAGTCAGTAGCTTCAATCATTTCTGGTATATGAATAACATGATGTTTTTCAATGGCAAAAATCAATGAATTTTGTAAATGCACAAACAGTAATTTCTCAGCATTGCAAGGTGCAATTCTGAAATTTTTTGCTTTTTCCTGCTCCTCTTAGCATGATAAAGAAGATTCAAAGAGAGTGAGATGCCAGCTCCTTTCATTGTCAGTAGCTTCAATCATTTCTGGACGTTTTTCAATGGCAAAAATCAATGAATATTGTAAATGCACAAACAGTAATTTCTCCGCATTGCAAGGTGCAATTCTGAAATTTTTTGCTTTTTCCTGCTCCTCTTAGCATTATGAAGAAGATTCAAAGAGAGTGAGATACCAGCTCCTTTCATTCAGTCAGTAGCTTCAAACATTTCTGGTATATGAATAACATGATGTTTTTCAATGGCAAAAATCAATGAATATTGTAAATGCACAAACAGTAATTTCTCCGCATTGCAAGGTGCAATTCTGAAATTTTTTGCTTTTTCCTGCTCCTCTTAGCATGATAAAGAAGATTCAAAGAGAGTGAGATGCCAGCTCCTTTCGTTCAGTCAGTAGCTTCAATCATTTCTGGACGTTTTTCAATGGCAAAAATCATTGAATATTGTAAATGCACAAACAGTAATTTCTCCGCATTGCAAGGTGCAATTCTGAAATTTTTTACTTTTTCCTGCTCCTCTTAGCATGATAAAGAAGATTCAAAGAGAGTGAGATGCCATCTCCTTTCATTCAGTCAGTAGCTTCAATCATTTCTGGACGTTTTTCAATTGCAAAAATCAATGAATATTGTAAATGCACAAACAGTAATTTCTCCGCATTGCAAGGTGCAATTCTGAAATTTTTTGCTTTTTCCTGCTCCTCTTAGCATGATAAAGAAGATTCAAAGAGAGTGAGATGCCAGCTCCTTTCATTCAGTCAGTAGCTTCAATCATTTCTGGACGTTTTTCAATGGCAAAAATCAATGAATATTGTAAATGCACAAACAGTAATTTCTCCGCATTGCAAGGTGCAATTCTGAAATTTTTTGCTTTTTCCTGCTCCTTTTAGCATGATAAACAAGATTCAAAGAGAGTGAGATGCCAGCTCCTTTCATTCAGTCAGTAGCTTCAATCATTTATGGACGTTTTTCAATTGCAAAAATCATTGAATATTGTAAATGCACAAACAGTAATTTCTCCGCATTGCAAGGTGCAATTCTGAAATTTTTGACTTTTTCCTGCTCCTCTTAACATGATAAAGAAGATTCAAAGAGAGTGAGATGCCAGCTCCTTTCATTCAGTCAGTAGCTTCAATCATTTCTGGTATATGACTAACATGATGTTTTTCAATCGCAAAAATCAATGAATATTGTAAATGCACAAACAGTAATTTCTCCGCATTGCAAGGTGCAATTCTGAAATTTTTTGCTTTTTCCTGCTCCTCTTAGCATGATAAAGAAGATTCAAAGAGAGTGAGATGCCAGCTCCTTTCATTCAGTCAGTAGCTTCAATCATTTCCGGACGTTTTTCAATGGCAAAAATCAATGAATATTGTAAATGCACAAACAGTAATTTCTCCGCATTGCAAGGTGTAATTCTGAAATTTTTTGCTTTTTCCTGCTCCTCTTAGCATGATAAAGAAGATTCAAAGAGAGTGAGATGCCAGCTCCTTTCCTTCAGTCAGTAGCTTCAATAATTTCTGGTATATGAATAACATGATGTTTTTCAATGGCAAAAATCAATGAATTTTGTAAATGCACAAACAGTAATTTCTCCGCATTGCAAGGCGCAATTCTGAAATTTTTTGCTTTTTCCCTGCTCCTCTTAGCATGATAAAGAAGATTCAAAGAGAGTGAGATGCTAGCTCCTTTCATTCAGTCAGTAGCTTCAATCATTTCTGGACGTTTTTCAATGGCAAAAATCAATGAATATTGTAAATGCACAAACAGTAATTTCTCCGCATTGCAAGGTGCAATTCTGAAATTTTTTGCTTTTTCCTGCTCCTCTTAGCATGATAAACAAGATTCAAAGAGAGTGAGGTGCCAGCTCCTTTCATTCAGTCAGGAGCTTCAAACATTTCTGGTATATGAATAACATGTTTTTCAATGGCAAAAATCAATGAATATTGTAAATGCACAAACAGTAATTTCTCCGCATTGCAAGGTGCAATTCTGAAATTTTTTGCTTTTTCCTGCTCCTCTTAGCATGATAAAGAAGATTCAAAGAGAGTGAGATGCCAGCTCCTTTCATTCAGTCAGTAGCTTCAATCATTTCTGGACATTTTTCAATGGCAAAAATCAATGAATATTGTAAATGCACAAACTGTAATTTCTCCGCATTGCAAGGTGCAATTCTGAAATTTTTTGCTTTTTCCTGCTCCTCTTAGCATGATAAAGAAGATTCAAAGAGAGTGAGATGCCAGCTCCTTTCATTCAGTCAGTAGCTTCAATCATTTCTGGACGTTTTTCAATGGCAAAAATCAATGAATATTGTAAATGCACAAACAGTAATTTCTCCGCATTGCAAGGTGCAATTCTGAAATTTTTTGCTTTTTCCTGCTCCTCTTAGCATGATAAAGAAGATTCAAAGAGAGTGAGATGCCAGCTCCTTTCATTCAGTCAGTAGCTTCAATCATTTCTGGACGTTTTTCAATGGCAAAAATCAATGAATATTGTAAATGCACAAACAGTAATTTCTCCGCATTGCAAGGTGCAATTCTGAAATTTTTTGCTTTTTCCTGCTCCTCTTAGCATGATAAAGAAGATTCAAAGAGAGTGAGATGCCAGCTCCTTTCATTCAGTCAGTAGCTTCAATCATTTCTGGTATATGAATAACATGATGTTTTTCAATGGCAAAAATCAATGAATTTTGTAAATGCACAAACAGTAATTTCTCAGCATTGCAAGGTGCAATTCTGAAATTTTTTGCTTTTTCCTGCTCCTCTTAGCATGATAAAGAAGATACAAAGAGAGTGAGATGCCAGCTCCTTTCATTGTCAGTAGCTTCAATCATTTCTGGACGTTTTTCAATGGCAAAAATCAATGAATATTGTAAATGCACAAACAGTAATTTCTCCGCATTGCAAGGTGCAATTCTGAAATTTTTTGCTTTTTCCTGCTCCTCTTAGCATTATGAAGAAGATTCAAAGAGAGTGAGATACCAGCTCCTTTCATTCAGTCAGTGGCTTCAAACATTTCTGGTATATGAATAACATGATGTTTTTCAATGGCAAAAATCAATGAATATTGTAAATGCACAAACAGTAATTTCTCCGCATTGCAAGGTGCAATTCTGAAATTTTTTGCTTTTTCCTGCTCCTCTTAGCATGATAAAGAAGATTCAAAGAGAGTGAGATGCCAGCTCCTTTCGTTCAGTCAGTAGCTTCAATCATTTCTGGACGTTTTTCAATGGCAAAAATCATTGAATATTGTAAATGCACAAACAGTAATTTCTCCGCATTGCAAGGTGCAATTCTGAAATTTTTTACTTTTTCCTGCTCCTCTTAGCATGATAAAGAAGATTCAAAGAGAGTGAGATGCCATCTCCTTTCATTCAGTCAGTAGCTTCAATCATTTCTGGACGTTTTTCAATTGCAAAAATCAATGAATATTGTAAATGCACAAACAGTAATTTCTCCGCATTGCAAGGTGCAATTCTGAAATTTTTTGCTTTTTCCTGCTCCTCTTAGCATGATAAAGAAGATTCAAAGAGAGTGAGATGCCAGCTCCTTTCATTCAGTCAGTAGCTTCAATCATTTCTGGACGTTTTTCAATGGCAAAAATCAATGAATATTGTAAATGCACAAACAGTAATTTCTCCGCATTGCAAGGTGCAATTCTGAAATTTTTTGCTTTTTCCTGCTCCTTTTAGCATGATAAACAAGATTCAAAGAGAGTGAGATGCCAGCTCCTTTCATTCAGTCAGTAGCTTCAATCATTTATGGACGTTTTTCAATTGCAAAAATCATTGAATATTGTAAATGCACAAACAGTAATTTCTCCGCATTGCAAGGTGCAATTCTGAAATTTTTGACTTTTTCCTGCTCCTCTTAGCATGATAAAGAAGATTCAAAGAGAGTGAGATGCCAGCTCCTTTCATTCAGTCAGTAGCTTCAATCATTTCCGGACGTTTTTCAATGGCAAAAATCAATGAATATTGTAAATGCACAAACAGTAATTTCTCCGCATTGCAAGGTGTAATTCTGAAATTTTTTGCTTTTTCCTGCTCCTCTTAGCATGATAAAGAAGATTCAAAGAGAGTGAGATGCCAGCTCCTTTCCTTCAGTCAGTAGCTTCAATCATTTCTGGTATATGAATAACATGATGTTTTTCAATGGCAAAAATCAATGAATTTTGTAAATGCACAAACAGTAATTTCTCTGCATTGCAAGGCGCAATTCTGAAATTTTTTGCTTTTTCCTGCTCCTCTTAGCATGATAAAGAAGATTCAAAGAGAGTGAGATGCTAGCTCCTTTCATTCAGTCAGTAGCTTCAATCATTTCTGGACGTTTTTCAATGGCAAAAATCAATGAATATTGTAAATGCACAAACAGTAATTTCTCCGCATTGCAAGGTGCAATTCTGAAATTTTTTGCTTTTTCCTGCTCCTCTTAGCATGATAAACAAGATTCAAAGAGAGTGAGGTGCCAGCTCCTTTCATTCAGTCAGGAGCTTCAAACATTTCTGGTATATGAATAACATGTTTTTCAATGGCAAAAATCAATGAATATTGTAAATGCACAAACAGTAATTTCTTCGCATTGCAAGGTGCAATTCTGAAATTTTTTGCTTTTTCCTGCTCCTCTTAGCATGATAAAGAAGATTCAAAGAGAGTGAGATGCCAGCTCCTTTCATTCAGTCAGTAGCTTCAATCATTTCTGGACATTTTTCAATGGCAAAAATCAATGAATATTGTAAATGCACAAACAGTAATTTCTCCGCATTGCAAGGTGCAATGCTGAAATTTTTTGCTTTTTCCTGCTCCTCTTAGCATGATAAAGAAGATTCAAAGAGAGTGAGATGCCAGCTCCTTTCATTCAGTCAGTAGCTTCAATCATTTCTGGACGTTTTTCAATGGCAAAAATCAATGAATATTGTAAATGCACAAACTGTAATTTCTCCGCATTGCAAGGTGCAATTCTGAAATTTTTTGCTTTTTCCTGCTCCTCTTAGCATGATAAAGAAGATTCAAAGAGAGTGAGATGCCAGCTCCTTTCATTCAGTCAGTAGCTTCAATCATTTCTGGACGTTTTTCAATGGCAAAAATCAATGAATATTGTAAATGCACAAACAGTAATTTCTCCGCATTGCAAGGTGCAATTCTGAAATTTTTTGCTTTTTCCTGCTCCTCTTAGCATGATAAAGAAGATTCAAAGAGAGTGAGATGCCAGCTCCTTTCATTCAGTCAGTAGCTTCAATCATTTCTGGACGTTTTTCAATGGCAAAAATCAATGAATATTGTAAATGCACAAACAGTAATTTCTCCGCATTGCAAGGTGCAATTCTGAAATTTTTTGCTTTTTCCTGCTCCTCTTAGCATGATAAAGAAGATTCAAAGAGAGTGAGATGCCAGCTCCTTTCATTCAGTCAGTAGCTTCAATCATTTCTGGTATATGAATAACATGATGTTTTTCAATGGCAAAAATCAATGAATTTTGTAAATGCACAAACAGTAATTTCTCAGCATTGCAAGGTGCAATTCTGAAATTTTTTGCTTTTTCCTGCTCCTCTTAGCATGATAAAGAAGATTCAAAGAGAGTGAGATGCCAGCTCCTTTCATTGTCAGTAGCTTCAATCATTTCTGGACGTTTTTCAATGGCAAAAATCAATGAATATTGTAAATGCACAAACAGTAATTTCTCCGCATTGCAAGGTGCAATTCTGAAATTTTTTGCTTTTTCCTGCTCCTCTTAGCATTATGAAGAAGATTCAAAGAGAGTGAGATACCAGCTCCTTTCATTCAGTCAGTAGCTTCAAACATTTCTGGTATATGAATAACATGATGTTTTTCAATGGCAAAAATCAATGAATATTGTAAATGCACAAACAGTAATTTCTCCGCATTGCAAGGTGCAATTCTGAAATTTTTTGCTTTTTCCTGCTCCTCTTAGCATGATAAAGAAGATTCAAAGAGAGTGAGATGCCAGCTCCTTTAGTTCAGTCAGTAGCTTCAATCATTTCTGGACGTTTTTCAATGGCATAAATCAGTGAATATTGTAAATGCACAAACAGTAATTTCTCCGCATTGCAAGGTGCAATTCTGAAATTTTTTACTTTTTCCTGCTCCTCTTAGCATGATAAAGAAGATTCAAAGAGAGTGAGATGCCAGCTCCTTTCATTCAGTCAGTAGCTTCAATCATTTCTGGTATATGAATAACGATGTTTTTCAATCGCAAAAATCAATGAATATTGTAAATGCACAAACAGTAATTTCTCCGCATTGCAAGGTGCAATTCTGAAATTTTTTGCTTTTTCCTGCTCCTCTTAGCATGATAAAGAAGATTCAAAGAGAGTGAGATGCCAGCTCCTTTCATTCAGTCAGTAGCTTCAATCATTTCTGGACGTTTTTCAATGGCAAAAATCAATGAATATTGTAAATGCACAAACAGTAATTTCTCCGCATTGCAAGGTGCAATTCTGAAATTTTTTGCTTTTTCCTGCTCCTCTTAGCATGATAAAGAAGATTCAAAGAGAGTGAGATGCCAGCTCCTTTCCTTCAGTCAGTAGCTTCAATCATTTCTGGCATATGAATAACATGATGTTTTTCAATGGCAAAAATCAATGAATTTTGTAAATGCACAAACAGTAATTTATCCGCATTGCAAGGCGCAATTCTGAAATTTTTTGCTTTTTCCTGCTCCTCTTAGCATGATAAAGAAGATTCAAAGAGAGTGAGATGCCAGCTCCTTTCATTCAGTCAGTAGCTTCAATCATTTCTGAACATTTTTCAATGGCAAAAATCAATGAATATTGTAAATGCACAAACAGTAATTTCTCCGCATTGCAAGGTGCAATTCTGAAATTTTTTGCTTTTTCCTGCTCCTCTTAGCATGATAAAGAAGATTCAAAGAGAGTGAGATGACAGCTCCTTTCATTCAGTCAGTAGCTTCAATCATTTCTGGACGTTTTTCAATGGCAAAAATCAATGAATATTGTAAATGCACAAACAGTAATTTCTCCGCATTGCAAGGTGCAATTCTGAAATTTTTTGCTTTTTCCTGCTCCTCTCAGCATGATAAAGAAGATTCAAAGAGAGTGAGGTGCCAGCTCCTTTCATTCAGTCAGGAGCTTCAAACATGTCTGGTATATGAATAACATGTTTTTCAATGGCAAAAATCAATGAATATTGTAAATGCACAAACAGTAATTTCTCCGCATTGCAAGGTGCAATTCTGAAATTTTTTGCTTTTTCCTGCTCCTCTTAGCATGATAAAGAAGATTCAAAGAGAGTGAGATGCCAGCTCCTTTCATTCAGTCAGTAGCTTCAATCATTTCTGGACGTTTTTCAATGGCAAAAATCAATGAATATTGTAAATGCACAAACAGTAATTTCTCCGCATTGCAAGGTGCAATTCTGAAATTTTTTGCTTTTTCCTGCTCCTCTTAGCATGATAAAGAAGATTCAAAGAGAGTGAGATGCCAGCTCCTTTCCTTCAGTCAGTAGCTTCAATCATTTCTGGCATATGAATAACATGATGTTTTTCAATGGCAAAAATCAATGAATTTTGTAAATGCACAAACACTAATTTCTCCGCATTGCAAGGCGCAATTCTGAAATTTTTTGCTTTTTCCTGCTCCTCTTAGCATGATAAAGAAGATTCAAAGAGAGTGAGATGCCAGCTCCTTTCATTCAGTCAGTAGCTTCAATCATTTCTGGACATTTTTCAATGGCAAAAATCAATGAATATTGTAAATGCACAAACAGTAATTTCTCCGCATTGCAAGGTGCAATTCTGAAATTTTTTGCTTTTTCCTGCTCCTCTTAGCATGATAAAGAAGATTCAAAGAGAGTGAGATGACAGCTCCTTTCATTCAGTCAGTAGCTTCAATCATTTCTGGACGTTTTTCAATGGCAAAAATCAATGAATATTGTAAATGCACAAACAGTAATTTCTCCGCATTGCAAGGTGCAATTCTGAAATTTTTTGCTTTTTCCTGCTCCTCTTAGCATGATAAAGAAGATTCAAAGAGAGTGAGGTGCCAGCTCCTTTCATTCAGTCAGGAGCTTCAAACATTTCTGGTATATGAATAACATGTTTTTCAATGGCAAAAATCAATGAATATTGTAAATGCACAAACAGTAATTTCTCCGCATTGCAAGGTGCAATTCTGAAATTTTTTGCTTTTTCCTGCTCCTCTTAGCATGATAAAGAAGATTCAAAGAGAGTGAGATGCCAGCTCCTTTCATTCAGTCAGTAGCTTCAATCATTTCTGGACGTTTTTCAATGGCAAAAATCAATGAATATTGTAAATGCACAAACAGTAATTTCTCCGCATTGCAAGGTGCAATTCTGAAATTTTTTGCTTTTTCCTGCTCCTCTTAGCATGATAAAGAAGATTCAAAGAGAGTGAGATGCCAGCTCCTTTCCTTCAGTCAGTAGCTTCAATCATTTCTGGCATATGAATAACATGATGTTTTTCAATGGCAAAAATCAATGAATTTTGTAAATGCACAAACACTAATTTCTCCGCATTGCAAGGCGCAATTCTGAAATTTTTTGCTTTTTCCTGCTCCTCTTAGCATGATAAAGAAGATTCAAAGAGAGTGAGATGCCAGCTCCTTTCATTCAGTCAGTAGCTTCAATCATTTCTGGACATTTTTCAATGGCAAAAATCAATGAATATTGTAAATGCACAAACAGTAATTTCTCCGCATTGCAAGGTGCAATTCTGAAATTTTTTGCTTTTTCCTGCTCCTCTTAGCATGATAAAGAAGATTCAAAGAGAGTGAGATGACAGCTCCTTTCATTCAGTCAGTAGCTTCAATCATTTCTGGACGTTTTTCAATGGCAAAAATCAATGAATATTGTAAATGCACAAACAGTAATTTCTCCGCATTGCAAGGTGCAATTCTGAAATTTTTTGCTTTTTCCTGCTCCTCTTAGCATGATAAAGAAGATTCAAAGAGAGTGAGGTGCCAGCTCCTTTCATTCAGTCAGGAGCTTCAAACATTTCTGGTATATGAATAACATGTTTTTCAATGGCAAAAATCAATGAATATTGTAAATGCACAAACAGTAATTTCTCCGCATTGCAAGGTGCAATTCTGAAATTTTTTGCTTTTTCCTGCTCCTCTTAGCATGATAAAGAAGATTCAAAGAGAGTGAGATGCCAGCTCCTTTCATTCAGTCAGTAGCTTCAATCATTTCTGGACGTTTTTCAATGGCAAAAATCAATGAATATTGTAAATGCACAAACAGTAATTTCTCCGCATTGCAAGGTGCAATTCTGAAATTTTTTGCTTTTTCCTGCTCCTCTTAGCATGATAAAGAAGATTCAAAGAGAGTGAGATGCCAGCTCCTTTCATTCAGTCAGTAGCTTCAATCATTTCTGGACGTTTTTCAATGGCAAAAATCAATGAATATTGTAAATGCACAAACAGTAATTTCTCTGCATTGCAATGTGCAATTCTGAAATTTTTTGCTTTTTCCTGCTCCTCTTAGCATGATAAAGAAGATTCAAAGAGAGTGAGATGCCAGCTCCTTTCATTCAGTCAGTAGCTTCAAACATTTCTGGTATATGAATAACATGATGTTTTTCAATGGCAAAAATCAATGAATATTGTAAATGCACAAACAGTAATTTCTCCGCATTGCAAGGTGCAATTCTGAAATTTTTTGCTTTTTTCTGCTCCTCTTAGCATGATAAAGAAGATTCAAAGAGAGTGAGATGCCAGCTCCTTTCGTTCAGTCAGTAGCTTCAATCATTTCTGGACGTTTTTCAATGGCAAAAATCATTGAATATTATAAATGCACAAACAGTAATTTCTCCGCATTGCAAGGTGCAATTCTGAAATTTTTTACTTTTTCCTGCTCCTCTTAGCATGATAAAGAAGATTCAAAGAGAGTGAGATGCCAGCTCCTTTCATTCAGTCAGTAGCTTCAATCATTTCTGGTATATGAATAACATGATGTTTTTCAATGGCAAAAATCAATGAATATTGTAAATGCACAAACAGTAATTTCTCCGCATTGCAAGGTGCAATTCTGAAATTTTTTGCTTTTTCCTGCTCCTCTTAGCATGATAAAGAAGATTCAAAGAGAGTGAGATGCCAGCTCCTTTCATTCAGTCAGTAGCTTCAATCATTTCTGGACGTTTTTCAATGGCAAAAATCAATGAATATTGTAAATGCACAAACAGTAATTTCTCCGCATTGCAAGGTGCAATTCTGAAATTTTTTGCTTTTTCCTGCTCCTCTTAGCATGATAAAGAAGATTCAAAGAGAGTGAGATGCCAGCTCCTTTCATTCAGTCAGTAGCTTTAATCATTTCTGGACGTTTTTCAATGGCAAAAATCATTGAATATTGTAAATGCACAATCAGTAATTTCTCCGCATTGCAAGGTGCAATTCTGAAATTTTTTACTTTTTCCTGCTCCTCTTAGCATGATAAAGAAGATTCAAAGAGAGTGAGATGCCAGCTCCTTTCATTCAGTCAGTAGCTTCAATCATTTCTGGTATATGAATAACATGATGTTTTTCAATCGCAAAAATCAATGAATATTGTAAATGCACAAACAGTAATTTCTCCGCATTGCAAGGTGCAATTCTGAAATTTTTTGCTTTTTCCTGCTCCTCTTAGCATGATAAAGAAGATTCAAAGAGAGTGAGATGCCAGCTCCTTTCATTCAGTCAGTAGCTTCAATCATTTCTGGACGTTTTTCAATGGCAAAAACCAATGAATATTGTAAATGCACAAACAGTAATTTCTCCGCATTGCAAGGTGCAATTCTGAAATTTTTTGCTTTTTCCTGCTCCTCTTAGCATGATAAAGAAGATTCAAAGAGAGTGAGATGCCAGATCCTTTCCTTCAGTCAGTAGCTTCAATCATTTCTGGTATATGAATAACATGATGTTTTTCAATGGCAAAAATCAATGAATTTTGTAAATGCACAAACAGTAATTTCTCCGCATTGCAAGGCGCAATTCTGAAATTTTTTGCTTTTTCCTGCTCCTCTTAGCATGATAAAGAAGATTCGAAGAGAGTGAGATGCCAGCTCCTTTCATTCAGTCAGTAGCTTCAATCATTTCTGGACATTTTTCAATGGCAAAAATCAATGAATATTGTAAATGCACAAACAGTAATTTCTCCGCATTGCAAGGTGCAATTCTGAAATTTTTTGCTTTTTCCTGCTCCTCTTAGCATGATAAAGAAGATTCAAAGAGAGTGAGATGCCAGCTCCTTTCATTCAGTCAGTAGCTTCAATCATTTCTGGACGTTTTTCAATGGCAAAAATCAATGAATATTGTAAATGCACAAACAGTAATTTCTCCGCATTGCAAGGTGCAATTCTGAAATTTTTTGCTTTTTCCTGCTCCTCTTAGCATGATAAAGAAGATTCAAAGAGAGTGAGATGCCAGCTCCTTTCATTCAGTCAGTAGCTTCAATCATTTCTGGACGTTTTTCAATGGCAAAAATCAATGAATATTGTAAATGCACAAACAGTAATTTCTCCGCATTGCAAGGTGCAATTCTGAAATTTTTTGCTTTTTCCTGCTCCTCTTAGCATGATAAAGAAGATTCAAAGAGAGTGAGATGCCAGATCCTTTCCTTCAGTCAGTAGCTTCAATCATTTCTGGTATATGAATAACATGATGTTTTTCAATGGCAAAAAATAATGAATTTTGTAAATGCACAAACAGTAATTTCTCCGCATTGCAAGGCGCAATTCTGAAATTTTTTGCTTTCTCCTGCTCCTCTTAGCATGATAAAGAAGATTCAAAGAGAGTGAGATGCCAGCTCCTTTCATTCAGTCAGTAGCTTCAATCATTTCTGGACATTTTTCAATGGCAAAAATCAATGAATATTGTAAATGCACAAACAGTAATTTCTCCGCATTGCAAGGTGCAATTCTGAAATTTTTTGCTTTTTCCTGCTCCTCTTAGCATGATAAAGAAGATTCAAAGAGAGTGAGATGCCAGCTCCTTTCATTCAGTCAGTAGCTTCAAACATTTCTGGTATATGAATAACATGATGTTTTTCAATGGCAAAAATCAATGAATATTGTAAATGCACAAACAGTAATTTCTCCGCATTGCAAGGTGCAATTCTGAAATTTTTTGCTTTTTTCTGCTCCTCTTAGCATGATAAAGAAGATTCAAAGAGAGTGAGATGCCAGCTCCTTTCGTTCAGTCAGTAGCTTCAATCATTTCTGGACGTTTTTCAATGGCAAAAATCATTGAATATTATAAATGCACAAACAGTAATTTCTCCGCATTGCAAGGTGCAATTCTGAAATTTTTTACTTTTTCCTGCTCCTCTTAGCATGATAAAGAAGATTCAAAGAGAGTGAGATGCCAGCTCCTTTCATTCAGTCAGTAGCTTCAATCATTTCTGGTATATGAATAACATGATGTTTTTCAATGGCAAAAATCAATGAATATTGTAAATGCACAAACAGTAATTTCTCCGCATTGCAAGGTGCAATTCTGAAATTTTTTGCTTTTTCCTGCTCCTCTTAGCATGATAAAGAAGATTCAAAGAGAGTGAGATGCCAGCTCCTTTCATTCAGTCAGTAGCTTCAATCATTTCTGGACGTTTTTCAATGGCAAAAATCAATGAATATTGTAAATGCACAAACAGTAATTTCTCCGCATTGCAAGGTGCAATTCTGAAATTTTTTGCTTTTTCCTGCTCCTCTTA
The DNA here is from genome assembly GCF_046119375.1 of Phyllobates terribilis. Classification (NCBI taxonomy): domain Eukaryota; kingdom Metazoa; phylum Chordata; class Amphibia; order Anura; family Dendrobatidae; genus Phyllobates; species Phyllobates terribilis. Next base: position 15,595 of record NW_027364730.1, read on the forward strand.
GCATGATAAAGAAGATTCAAAGAGAGTGAGATGCCAGCTCCTTTCATTCAGTCAGTAGCTTTAATCATTTCTGGACGTTTTTCAATGGCAAAAATCATTGAATATTGTAAATGCACAATCAGTAATTTCTCCGCATTGCAAGGTGCAATTCTGAAATTTTTTACTTTTTCCTGCTCCTCTTAGCATGATAAAGAAGATTCAAAGAGAGTGAGATGCCAGCTCCTTTCATTCAGTCAGTAGCTTCAATCATTTCTGGTATATGAATAACATGATGTTTTTCAATCGCAAAAATCAATGAATATTGTAAATGCACAAACAGTAATTTCTCCGCATTGCAAGGTGCAATTCTGAAATTTTTTGCTTTTTCCTGCTCCTCTTAGCATGATAAAGAAGATTCAAAGAGAGTGAGATGCCAGCTCCTTTCATTCAGTCAGTAGCTTCAATCATTTCTGGACGTTTTTCAATGGCAAAAACCAATGAATATTGTAAATGCACAAACAGTAATTTCTCCGCATTGCAAGGTGCAATTCTGAAATTTTTTGCTTTTTCCTGCTCCTCTTAGCATGATAAAGAAGATTCAAAGAGAGTGAGATGCCAGATCCTTTCCTTCAGTCAGTAGCTTCAATCATTTCTGGTATATGAATAACATGATGTTTTTCAATGGCAAAAATCAATGAATTTTGTAAATGCACAAACAGTAATTTCTCCGCATTGCAAGGCGCAATTCTGAAATTTTTTGCTTTTTCCTGCTCCTCTTAGCATGATAAAGAAGATTCGAAGAGAGTGAGATGCCAGCTCCTTTCATTCAGTCAGTAGCTTCAATCATTTCTGGACATTTTTCAATGGCAAAAATCAATGAATATTGTAAATGCACAAACAGTAATTTCTCCGCATTGCAAGGTGCAATTCTGAAATTTTTTGCTTTTTCCTGCTCCTCTTAGCATGATAAAGAAGATTCAAAGAGAGTGAGATGCCAGCTCCTTTCATTCAGTCAGTAGCTTCAATCATTTCTGGACGTTTTTCAATGGCAAAAATCAATGAATATTGTAAATGCACAAACAGTAATTTCTCCGCATTGCAAGGTGCAATTCTGAAATTTTTTGCTTTTTCCTGCTCCTCTTAGCATGATAAAGAAGATTCAAAGAGAGTGAGATGCCAGCTCCTTTCATTCAGTCAGTAGCTTCAATCATTTCTGGACGTTTTTCAATGGCAAAAATCAATGAATATTGTAAATGCACAAACAGTAATTTCTCCGCATTGCAAGGTGCAATTCTGAAATTTTTTGCTTTTTCCTGCTCCTCTTAGCATGATAAAGAAGATTCAAAGAGAGTGAGATGCCAGATCCTTTCCTTCAGTCAGTAGCTTCAATCATTTCTGGTATATGAATAACATGATGTTTTTCAATGGCAAAAAATAATGAATTTTGTAAATGCACAAACAGTAATTTCTCCGCATTGCAAGGCGCAATTCTGAAATTTTTTGCTTTCTCCTGCTCCTCTTAGCATGATAAAGAAGATTCAAAGAGAGTGAGATGCCAGCTCCTTTCATTCAGTCAGTAGCTTCAATCATTTCTGGACATTTTTCAATGGCAAAAATCAATGAATATTGTAAATGCACAAACAGTAATTTCTCCGCATTGCAAGGTGCAATTCTGAAATTTTTTGCTTTTTCCTGCTCCTCTTAGCATGATAAAGAAGATTCAAAGAGAGTGAGATGCCAGCTCCTTTCATTCAGTCAGTAGCTTCAATCATTTCTGGACGTTTTTCAATGGCAAAAATCAATGAATATTGTAAATGCACAAACAGTAATTTCTCCGCATTGCAAGGTGCAATTCTGAAATTTTTTGCTTTTTCCTGCTCCTCTTAGCATGATAAAGAAGATTCAAAGAGAGTGAGATGCCAGCTCCTTTCATTCAGTCAGTAGCTTCAATCATTTCTGGACGTTTTTCAATGGCAAAAATCAATGAATATTGTAAATGCACAAACAGTAATTTCTCCGCATTGCAATGTGCAATTCTGAAATTTTTTGCTTTCTCCTGCTCCTCTTAGCATGATAAAGAAGATTCAAAGAGAGTGAGATGCCAGCTCCTTTCATTCAGTCAGTAGCTTCAAACATTTCTGGTACATGAATAACATGATGTTTTTCAATGGCAAAAATCAATGAATATTGTAAATGCACAAACAGTAATTTCTCCGCATTGCAAGGTGCAATTCTGAAATTTTTTGCTTTTTCCTGCTCCTCTTAGCATGATAAAGAAGATTCAAAGAGAGTGAGATGCCAGCTCCTTTCATTCAGTCAGTAGCTTCAATCATTTCTGGACGTTTTTCAATGGCAAAAATCATTGAATATTGTAAATGCACAAACAGTAATTTCTCCGCATTGCAAGGTGCAATTCTGAAATTTTTTACTTTTTCCTGCTCCTCTTAGCATGATAAAGAAGATTCAAAGAGAGTGAGATGCCAGCTCCTTTCATTCAGTCAGTAGCTTCAATCATTTCTGGTATATGAATAACATGATGTTTTTCAATGGCAAAAATCAATGAATATTGTAAATGCACAAACAGTAATTTCTCCGCATTGCAAGGTGCAATTCTGAAATTTTTTGCTTTTTCCTGCTCCTCTTAGCATGATAAAGAAGATTCAAAGAGAGTGAGATGCCAGCTCCTTTCATTCAGTCAGTAGCTTCAATCATTTCTGGACGTTTTTCAATGGCAAAAATCAATGAATATTGTAAATGCACAAACAGTAATTTCTCCGCATTGCAAGGTGCAATTCTGAAATTTTTTGCTTTTTCCTGCTCCTCTAAGCATGATAAAGAAGATTCAAAGAGAGTGAGATGCCAGATCCTTTCCTTCAGTCAGTAGCTTCAATCATTTCTGGTATATGAATAACATGATGTTTTTCAATGGCAAAAATCAATGAATTTTGTAAATGCACAAACAGTAATTTCTCCGCATTGCAAGGTGCAATTCTGAAATTTTTTGCTTTTTCCTGCTCCTCTTAGCATGATAAAGAAGATTCAAAGAGAGTGAGATGCCAGCTCCTTTCATTCAGTCAGTAGCTTCAATCATTTCTGGACGTTTTTCAATGGCAAAAATCAATGAATATTGTAAATGCACAAACAGTAATTTCTCCGCAATGCAAGGTGCAATTCTGAAATTTTTTGCTTTTTCCTGCTCCTCTTAGCATGATAAAGAAGATTCAAAGAGAGTGAGATGCCAGCTCCTTTCATTCAGTCAGTAGCTTTAATCATTTCTGGACGTTTTTCAATGGCAAAAATCATTGAATATTGTAAATGCACAATCAGTAATTTCTCCGCATTGCAAGGTGCAATTCTGAAATTTTTTACTTTTTCCTGCTCCTCTTAGCATGATAAAGAAGATTCAAAGAGAGTGAGATGCCAGCTCCTTTCATTCAGTCAGTAGCTTCAATCATTTCTGGTATATGAATAACATGATGTTTTTCAATCGCAAAAATCAATGAATATTGTAAATGCACAAACAGTAATTTCTCCGCATTGCAAGGTGCAATTCTGAAATTTTTTGCTTTTTCCTGCTCCTCTTAGCATGATAAAGAAGATTCAAAGAGAGTGAGATGCCAGCTCCTTTCATTCAGTCAGTAGCTTCAATCATTTCTGGACGTTTTTCAATGGCAAAAACCAATGAATATTGTAAATGCACAAACAGTAATTTCTCCGCATTGCAAGGTGCAATTCTGAAATTTTTTGCTTTTTCCTGCTCCTCTTAGCATGATAAAGAAGATTCAAAGAGAGTGAGATGCCAGATCCTTTCCTTCAGTCAGTAGCTTCAATCATTTCTGGTATATGAATAACATGATGTTTTTCAATGGCAAAAATCAATGAATTTTGTAAATGCACAAACAGTAATTTCTCCGCATTGCAAGGCGCAATTCTGAAATTTTTTGCTTTTTCCTGCTCCTCTTAGCATGATAAAGAAGATTCGAAGAGAGTGAGATGCCAGCTCCTTTCATTCAGTCAGTAGCTTCAATCATTTCTGGACGTTTTTCAATGGCAAAAATCAATGAATATTGTAAATGCACAAACAGTAATTTCTCCGCATTGCAAGGTGCAATTCTGAAATTTTTTGCTTTTTCCTGCTCCTCTTAGCATGATAAAGAAGATTCAAAGAGAGTGAGATGCCAGCTCCTTTCATTCAGTCAGTAGCTTCAATCATTTCTGGACGTTTTTCAATGGCAAAAATCAATGAATATTGTAAATGCACAAACAGTAATTTCTCCGCATTGCAAGGTGCAATTCTGAAATTTTTTGCTTTTTCCTGCTCCTCTTAGCATGATAAAGAAGATTCAAAGAGAGTGAGATGCCAGATCCTTTCCTTCAGTCAGTAGCTTCAATCATTTCTGGTATATGAATAACATGATGTTTTTCAATGGCAAAAAATAATGAATTTTGTAAATGCACAAACAGTAATTTCTCCGCATTGCAAGGCGCAATTCTGAAATTTTTTGCTTTCTCCTGCTCCTCTTAGCATGATAAAGAAGATTCAAAGAGAGTGAGATGCCAGCTCCTTTCATTCAGTCAGTAGCTTCAATCATTTCTGGACATTTTTCAATGGCAAAAATCAATGAATATTGTAAATGCACAAACAGTAATTTCTCCGCATTGCAAGGTGCAATTCTGAAATTTTTTGCTTTTTCCTGCTCCTCTTAGCATGATAAAGAAGATTCAAAGAGAGTGAGATGCCAGCTCCTTTCATTCAGTCAGTAGCTTCAATCATTTCTGGACGTTTTTCAATGGCAAAAATCAATGAATATTGTAAATGCACAAACAGTAATTTCTCCGCATTGCAAGGTGCAATTCTGAAATTTTTTGCTTTTTCCTGCTCCTCTTAGCATGATAAAGAAGATTCAAAGAGAGTGAGATGCCAGCTCCTTTCATTCAGTCAGTAGCTTCAATCATTTCTGGACGTTTTTCAATGGCAAAAATCAATGAATATTGTAAATGCACAAACAGTAATTTCTCCGCATTGCAATGTGCAATTCTGAAATTTTTTGCTTTTTCCTGCTCCTCTTAGCATGATAAAGAAGATTCAAAGAGAGTGAGATGCCAGCTCCTTTCATTCAGTCAGTAGCTTCAAACATTTCTGGTACATGAATAACATGATGTTTTTCAATGGCAAAAATCAATGAATATTGTAAATGCACAAACAGTAATTTCTCCGCATTGCAAGGTGCAATTCTGAAATTTTTTGCTTTTTCCTGCTCCTCTTAGCATGATAAAGAAGATTCAAAGAGAGTGAGATGCCAGCTCCTTTCGTTCAGTCAGTAGCTTCAATCATTTCTGGACGTTTTTCAATGGCAAAAATCATTGAATATTATAAATGCACAAACAGTAATTTCTCCGCATTGCAAGGTGCAATTCTGAAATTTTTTACTTTTTCCTGCTCCTCTTAGCATGATAAAGAAGATTCAAAGAGAGTGAGATGCCAGCTCCTTTCATTCAGTCAGTAGCTTCAATCATTTCTGGTATATGAATAACATGATGTTTTTCAATGGCAAAAATCAATGAATATTGTAAATGCACAAACAGTAATTTCTCTGCATTGCAAGGTGCAATTCTGAAATTTTTTGCTTTTTCCTGCTCCTCTTAGCATGATAAAGAAGATTCAAAGAGAGTGAGATGCCAGCTCCTTTCATTCAGTCAGTAGCTTCAATCATTTCTGGACGTTTTTCAATGGCAAAAATCAATGAATATTGTAAATGCACAAACAGTAATTTCTCCGCATTGCAAGGTGCAATTCTGAAATTTTTTGCTTTTTCCTGCTCCTCTTAGCATGATAAACAAGATTCAAAGAGAGTGAGATGCCAGCTCCTTTCATTCAGTCAGTAGCTTCAATCATTTCTGGACGTTTTTCAATGGCAAAAATCATTGAATATTGTAAATGCACAAACAGTAATTTCTCCGCATTGCAAGGTGCAATTCTGAAATTTTTTACTTTTTCCTGCTCCTCTTAGCATGATAAAGAAGATTCAAAGAGAGTGAGATGCCAGCTCCTTTCATTCAGTCAGTAGCTTCAATCATTTCTGGTATATGAATAACATGATGTTTTTCAATCGCAAAAATCAATGAATATTGTAAATGCACAAACAGTAATTTCTCCGCATTGCAAGGTGCAATTCTGAAATTTTTTGCTTTTTCCTGCTCCTCTTAGCATGATAAAGAAGATTCAAAGAGAGTGAGATGCCAGCTCCTTTCATTCAGTCAGTAGCTTCAATCATTTCTGGACGTTTTTCAATGGCAAAAATCAATGAATATTGTAAATGCACAAACAGTAATTTCTCCGCATTGCAAGGTGCAATTCTGAAATTTTTTGCTTTTTCCTGCTCCTCTAAGCATGATAAAGAAGATTCAAAGAGAGTGAGATGCCAGATCCTTTCCTTCAGTCAGTAGCTTCAATCATTTCTGGTATATGAATAACATGATGTTTTTCAATGGCAAAAATCAATGAATTTTGTAAATGCACAAACAGTAATTTCTCCGCATTGCAAGGCGCAATAATGAAATTTTTTGCTTTTTCCTGCTCCTCTTAGCATGATAAAGAAGATTCAAAGAGAGTGAGATGCCAGCTCCTTTCATTCAGTCAGTAGCTTCAATCATTTCTGGACATTTTTCAATGGCAAAAATCAATGAATATTGTAAATGCACAAACAGTAATTTCTCCGCATTGCAAGGTGCAATTCTGAAATTTTTTCCTTTTTCCTGCTCCTCTTAGCATGATAAAGAAGATTCAAAGAGAGTGAGATGCCAGCTCCTTTCATTCAGTCAGTAGCTTCAATCATTTCTGGACGTTTTTCAATGGCAAAAATCAATGAATATTGTAAATGCACAAACAGTAATTTCTCCGCATTGCAAGGTGCAATTCTGAAATTTTTTGCTTTTTCCTGCTCCTCTTAGCATGATAAAGAAGATTCAAAGAGAGTGAGATGCCAGCTCCTTTCATTCAGTCAGTAGCTTCAATCATTTCTGGACGTTTTTCAATGGCAAAAATCAATGAATATTGTAAATGCACAAACAGTAATTTCTCCGCAATGCAAGGTGCAATTCTGAAATTTTTTGCTTTTTCCTGCTCCTCTTAGCATGATAAAGAAGATTCAAAGAGAGTGAGATGCCAGCTCCTTTCATTCAGTCAGTAGCTTTAATCATTTCTGGACGTTTTTCAATGGCAAAAATCATTGAATATTGTAAATGCACAATCAGTAATTTCTCCGCATTGCAAGGTGCAATTCTGAAATTTTTTACTTTTTCCTGCTCCTCTTAGCATGATAAAGAAGATTCAAAGAGAGTGAGATGCCAGCTCCTTTCATTCAGTCAGTAGCTTCAATCATTTCTGGTATATGAATAACATGATGTTTTTCAATCGCAAAAATCAATGAATATTGTAAATGCACAAACAGTAATTTCTCCGCATTGCAAGGTGCAATTCTGAAATTTTTTGCTTTTTCCTGCTCCTCTTAGCATGATAAAGAAGATTCAAAGAGAGTGAGATGCCAGCTCCTTTCATTCAGTCAGTAGCTTCAATCATTTCTGGACGTTTTTCAATGGCAAAAACCAATGAATATTGTAAATGCACAAACAGTAATTTCTCCGCATTGCAAGGTGCAATTCTGAAACTTTTTGCTTTTTCCTGCTCCTCTTAGCATGATAAAGAAGATTCAAAGAGAGTGAGATGCCAGATCCTTTCCTTCAGTCAGTAGCTTCAATCATTTCTGGTATATGAATAACATGATGTTTTTCAATGGCAAAAATCAATGAATTTTGTAAATGCACAAACAGTAATTTCTCCGCATTGCAAGGCGCAATTCTGAAATTTTTTGCTTTTTCCTGCTCCTCTTAGCATGATAAAGAAGATTCAAAGAGAGTGAGATGCCAGCTCCTTTCATTCAGTCAGTAGCTTCAATCATTTCTGGACATTTTTCAATGGCAAAAATCAATGAATATTGTAAATGCACAAACAGTCATTTCTCCGCATTGCAAGGTGCAATTCTGAAATTTTTTGCTTTTTCCTGCTCCTCTTAGCATGATAAAGAAGATTCAAAGAGAGTGAGATGCCAGCTCCTTTCATTCAGTCAGTAGCTTCAATCATTTCTGGACGTTTTTCAATGGCAAAAATCAATGAATATTGTAAATGCACAAACAGTAATTTCTCCGCATTGCAAGGTGCAATTCTGAAATTTTTTGCTTTTTCCTGCTCCTCTTAGCATGATAAAGAAGATTCAAAGAGAGTGAGATGCCAGCTCCTTTCATTCAGTCAGTAGCTTCAATCATTTCTGGACGTTTTTCAATGGCAAAAATCAATGAATATTGTAAATGCACAAACAGTAATTTCTCCGCATTGCAAGGTGCAATTCTGAAATTTTTTGCTTTTTCCTGCTCCTCTTAGCATGATAAAGAAGATTCAAAGAGAGTGAGATGCCAGATCCTTTCCTTCAGTCAGTAGCTTCAATCATTTCTGGTATATGAATAACATGATGTTTTTCAATGGCAAAAATCAATGAATTTTGTAAATGCACAAACAGTAATTTCTCCGCATTGCAAGGCGCAATTCTGAAATTTTTTGCTTTTTCCTGCTCCTCTTAGCATGATAAAGAAGATTCAAAGAGAGTGAGATGCCAGCTCCTTTCATTCAGTCAGTAGCTTCAATCATTTCTGGACATTTTTCAATGGCAAAAATCAATGAATATTGTAAATGCACAAACAGTAATTTCTCCGCATTGCAAGGTGCAATTCTGAAATTTTTTGCTTTTTCCTGCTCCTCTTAGCATGATAAAGAAGATTCAAAGAGAGTGAGATGCCAGCTCCTTTCATTCAGTCAGTAGCTTCAATCATTTCTGGACGTTTTTCAATGGCAAAAATCAATGAATATTGTAAATGCACAAACAGTAATTTCTCCGCATTGCAAGGTGCAATTCTGAAATTTTTTGCTTTTTCCTGCTCCTCTTAGCATGATAAAGAAGATTCAAAGAGAGTGAGATGCCAGCTCCTTTCATTCAGTCAGTAGCTTCAATCATTTCTGGACGTTTTTTAATGGCAAAAATCAATGAATATTGTAAATGCACAAACAGTAATTTCTCCGCATTGCAATGTGCAATTCTGAAATTTTTTGCTTTTTCCTGCTCCTCTTAGCATGATAAAGAAGATTCAAAGAGAGTGAGATGCCAGCTCCTTTCATTCAGTCAGTAGCTTCAAACATTTCTGGTACATGAATAACATGATGTTTTTCAATGGCAAAAATCAATGAATATTGTAAATGCACAAACAGTAATTTCTCCGCATTGCAAGGTGCAATTCTGAAATTTTTTGCTTTTTCCTGCTCCTCTTAGCATGATAAAGAAGATTCAAAGAGAGTGAGATGCCAGCTCCTTTCGTTCAGTCAGTAGCTTCAATCATTTCTGGACGTTTTTCAATGGCAAAAATCATTGAATATTATAAATGCACAAACAGTAATTTCTCCGCATTGCAAGGTGCAATTCTGAAATTTTTTACTTTTTCCTGCTCCTCTTAGCATGATAAAGAAGATTCAAAGAGAGTGAGATGCCAGCTCCTTTCATTCAGTCAGTAGCTTCAATCATTTCTGGTATATGAATAACATGATGTTTTTCAATGGCAAAAATCAATGAATATTGTAAATGCACAAACAGTAATTTCTCCGCATTGCAAGGTGCAATTCTGAAATTTTTTGCTTTTTCCTGCTCCTCTTAGCATGATAAAGAAGATTCAAAGAGAGTGAGATGCCAGCTCCTTTCATTCAGTCAGTAGCTTCAATCATTTCTGGACGTTTTTCAATGGCAAAAATCAATGAATATTGTAAATGCACAAACAGTAATTTCTCCGCATTGCAAGGTGCAATTCTGAAATTTTTTGCTTTTTCCTGCTCCTCTTAACATGATAAACAAGATTCAAAGAGAGTGAGATGCCAGCTCCTTTCATTCATTCAGTAGCTTCAATCATTTCTGGACGTTTTTCAATGGCAAAAATCATTGAATATTGTAAATGCACAAACAGTAATTTCTCCGCATTGCAAGGTGCAATTCTGAAATTTTTTACTTTTTCCTGCTCCTCTTAGCATGATAAAGAAGATTCAAAGAGAGTGAGATGCCAGCTCCTTTCATTCAGTCAGTAGCTTCAATCATTTCTGGTATATGAATAACATGATGTTTTTCAATCGCAAAAATCAATGAATATTGTAAATGCACAAACAGTAATTTCTCCGCATTGCAAGGTGCAATTCTGAAATTTTTTGCTTTTTCCTGCTCCTCTTAGCATGATAAAGAAGATTCAAAGAGAGTGAGATGCCAGCTCCTTTCATTCAGTCAGTAGCTTCAATCATTTCTGGACGTTTTTCAATGGCAAAAATCAATGAATATTGTAAATGCACAAACAGTAATTTCTCCGCATTGCAAGGTGCAATTCTGAAATTTTTTGCTTTTTCCTGCTCCTCTAAGCATGATAAAGAAGATTCAAAGAGAGTGAGATGCCAGATCCTTTCCTTCAGTCAGTAGCTTCAATCATTTCTGGTATATGAATAACATGATGTTTTTCAATGGCAAAAATCAATGAATTTTGTAAATGCACAAACAGTAATTTCTCCGCATTGCAAGGCGCAATTCTGAAATTTTTTGCTTTTTCCTGCTCCTCTTAGCATGATAAAGAAGATTCAAAGAGAGTGAGATGCCAGCTCCTTTCATTCAGTCAGTAGCTTCAATCATTTCTGGACATTTTTCAATGGCAAAAATCAATGAATATTGTAAATGCACAAACAGTAATTTCTCCGCATTGCAAGGTGCAATTCTGAAATTTTTTGCTTTTTCCTGCTCCTCTTAGCATGATAAAGAAGATTCAAAGAGAGTGAGATGCCAGCTCCTTTCATTCAGTCAGTAGCTTCAATCATTTCTGGACGTTTTTCAATGGCAAAAATCAATGAATATTGTAAATGCACAAACAGTAATTTCTCCGCATTGCAAGGTGCAATTCTGAAATTTTTTGCTTTTTCCTGCTCCTCTTAGCATGATAAAGAAGATTCAAAGAGAGTGAGATGCCAGCTCCTTTCATTCAGTCAGTACCTTCAATTATTTCTGGACCTTTTTCAATGGCAAAAATCAATGAATATTGTAAATGCACAAACAGTAATTTCTCCGCATTGCAAGGTGCAATTCTGAAATTTTTTGCTTTTTCCTGCTCCTCTTAGCATGATAAAGAAGATTCAAAGAGATTGAGATGCCAGCTCCTTTCATTCAGTCAGTAGCTTCAATCATTTCTGGACGTTTTTCAATGGCAAAAATCAATGAATATTGTAAATGCACAAACTGTAATTTCTCCGCATTGCAAGGTGCAATTCTGAAATTTTTTGCTTTTTCCTGCTCCTCTTAGCATGATAAAGAAGATTCAAAGAGAGTGAGATGCCAGCTCCTTTCATTCAGTCAGTAGCTTCAATCATTTCTGGTATATGAATAACATGATGTTTTTCAATAGCAAAAATCAATGAATATTGTAAATGCACAAACAGTAATTTCTCCGCATTGCAAGGTGCAATTCTGAAATTTTTTGCTTTTACCTGCTCCTCTTAGCATGATAAAGAAGATTCAAAGAGAGTGAGATGCCAGCTCCTTTCATTCAGTCAGTAGCTTCAATCATTTCTGGACGTTTTTCAATGGCAAAAATCAATGAATATTGTAAATGCACAAACAGTAATTTCTCCGCATTGCAAGGTGCAATTCTGAAATTTTTTACTTTTTCCTGCTCCTCTTAGCATGATAAAGAAGATTCAAAGAGAGTGAGATGCCAGCTCCTTTCATTCAGTCAGTAGCTTCAATCATTTCTGGTATATGAATAACATGATGTTTTTCAATCGCAAAAATCAATGAATATTGTAAATGCACAAACAGTAATTTCTCCGCATTGCAAGGTGCAATTCTGAAATTTTTTGCTTTTTCCTGCTCCTCTTAGCATGATAAAGAAGATTCAAAGAGAGTGAGATGCCAGCTCCTTTCATTCAGTCAGTAGCTTCAATCATTTCTGGACGTTTTTCAATGGCAAAAATCAATGAATATTGTAAATGCACAAACAGTAATTTCTCCGCATTGCAAGGTGCAATTCTGAAATTTTTTGCTTTTTCCTGCTCCTCTAAGCATGATAAAGAAGATTCAAAGAGAGTGAGATGCCATATCCTTTCCTTCAGTCAGTAGCTTCAATCATTTCTGGTATATGAATAACATGATGTTTTTCAATGGCAAAAATCAATGAATTTTGTAAATGCACAAACAGTAATTTCTCCGCATTGCAAGGCGCAATTCTGAAATTTTTTGCTTTTTCCTGCTCCTCTTAGCATGATAAAGAAGATTCAAAGAGAGTGAGATGCCAGCTCCTTTCATTCAGTCAGTAGCTTCAATCATTTCTGGACATTTTTCAATGGCAAAAATCAATGAATATTGTAAATGCACAAAAAGTAATTTCTCCGCATTGCAAGGTGCAATTCTGAAATTTTTTGCTTTTTCCTGCTCCTCTTAGCATGATAAAGAAGATTCAAAGAGAGTGAGATGCCAGCTCCTTTCATTCAGTCAGTAGCTTCAATCATTTCTGGACGTTTTTCAATGGCAAAAATCAATGAATATTGTAAATGCACAAACAGTAATTTCTCCGCATTGCAAGGTGCAATTCTGAAATTTTTTGCTTTTTCCTGCTCCTCTTAGCATGATAAAGAAGATTCAAAGAGAGTGAGATGCCAGCTCCTTTCATTCAGTCAGTAGCTTCAATCATTTCTGGACGTTTTTCAATGGCAAAAATCAATGAATATTGTAAATGCACAAACTGTAATTTCTCCGCATTGCAAGGTGCAATTCTGAAATTTTTTGCTTTTTCCTGCTCCTCTTAGCATGATAAAGAAGATTCAAAGAGAGTGAGATGCCAGCTCCTTTCATTCAGTCAGTAGCTTCAATCATTTCTGGTATATGAATAACATGATGTTTTTCAATAGCAAAAATCAATGAATATTGTAAATGCACAAACAGTAATTTCTCCGCATTGCAAGGTGCAATTCTGAAATTTTTTGCTTTTTCCTGCTCCTCTTAGCATGATAAAGAAGATTCAAAGAGAGTGAGATGCCAGCTCCTTTCATTCAGTCAGTAGCTTCAATCATTTCTGGACGTTTTTCAATGGCAAAAATCAATGAATATTGTAAATGCACAAACAGTAATTTCTCCGCATTGCAAGGTGCAATTCTGAAATTTTTTGCTTTTTCCTGCTCCTCTTAGCATGGTAAACAAGATTCAAAGAGAGTGAGATGCCAGCTCCTTTCATTCAGTCAGTAGCTTCAATCATTTCTGGACGTTTTTCAATGGCAAAAATCATTGAATATTGTAAATGCACAAACAGTAATTTCTCCGCATTGCAAGGTGCAATTCTGAAATTTTTTACTTTTTCCTGCTCCTCTTAGCATGATAAAGAAGATTCAAAGAGAGTGAGATGCCAGCTCCTTTCATTCAGTCAGTAGCTTCAATCATTTCTGGTATATGAATAACATGATGTTTTTCAATGGCAAAAATCAATGAATTTTGTAAATGCACAAACAGTAATTTCTCCGCATTGCAAGGCGCAATTCTGAAATTTTTTGCTTTTTCCTGCTCCTCTTAGCATGATAAAGAAGATTCAAAGAGAGTGAGATGCCAGCTCCTTTCATTCAGTCAGTAGCGTCAATCATTTCTGGACATTTTTCAATGGCAAAAATCAATGAATATTGTAAATGCACAAACAGTAATTTCTCCGCATTGCAAGGTGCAATTCTGAAATTTTTTGCTTTTTCCTGCTCCTCTTAGCATGATAAAGAAGATTCAAAGAGAGTGAGATGCCAGCTCCTTTCATTCAGTCAGTAGCTTCAATCATTTCTGGACGTTTTTCAATGGCAAAAATCAATGAATATTGTAAATGCACAAACAGTAATTTCTCCGCATTGCAAGGTGCAATTCTGAAATTTTTTGCTTTTTCCTGCTCCTCTTAGCATGATAAAGAAGATTCAAAGAGAGTGAGATGCCAGCTCCTTTCATTCAGTCAGTAGCTTCAATCATTTCTGGACGTTTTTCAATGGCAAAAATCAATGAATATTGTAAATGCACAAACAGTAATTTCTCCGCATTGCAAGGTGCAATTCTGAAATTTTTTGCTTTTTCCTGCTCCTCTTAGCATGATAAAGAAGATTCAAAGAGAGTGAGATGCCAGATCCTTTCCTTCAGTCAGTAGCTTCAATCATTTCTGGTATATGAATAACATGATGTTTTTCAATGGCAAAAATCAATGAATTTTGTAAATGCACAAACAGTAATTTCTCCGCATTGCAAGGCGCAATTCTGAAATTTTTTGCTTTTTCCTGCTCCTCTTAGCATGATAAAGAAGATTCAAAGAGAGTGAGATGCCAGCTCCTTTCATTCAGTCAGTAGCTTCAATCATTTCTGGACATTTTTCAATGGCAAAAATCAATGAATATTGTAAATGCACAAACAGTAATTTCTCCGCATTGCAAGGTGCAATTCTGAAATTTTTTGCTTTTTCCTGCTCCTCTTAGCATGATAAAGAAGATTCAAAGAGAGTGAGATGCCAGCTCCTTTCATTCAGTCAGTAGCTTCAATCATTTCTGGACGTTTTTCAATGGCAAAAATCAATGAATATTGTAAATGCACAAACAGTAATTTCTCCGCATTGCAAGGTGCAATTCTGAAATTTTTTGCTTTTTCCTGCTCCTCTTAGCATGATAAAGAAGATTCAAAGAGAGTGAGATGCCAGCTCCTTTCATTCAGTCAGTAGCTTCAATCATTTCTGGACGTTTTTCAATGGCAAAAATCAATGAATATTGTAAATGCACAAACAGTAATTTCTCCGCATTGCAATGTGCAATTCTGAAATTTTTTGCTTTTTCCTGCTCCTCTTAGCATGATAAAGAAGATTCAAAGAGAGTGAGATGCCAGCTCCTTTCATACAGTCAGTAGCTTCAATCATTTCTGGACATTTTTCAATGGCAAAAATCAATGAATATTGTAAATGCACAAACAGTAATTTCTCCGCATTGCAAGGTGCAATTCTGAAATTTTTTGCTTTTTCCTGCTCCTCTTAGCATGATAAAGAAGATTCAAAGAGAGTGAGATGCCAGCTCCTTTCATTCAGTCAGTAGCTTCAATCATTTCTGGACGTTTTTCAATGACAAAAATCAATGAATATTGTAAATGCACAAACAGTAATTTCTCTGCATTGCAAGGTGCAATTCTGAAATTTTTTGCTTTTTCCTGCTCCTCTTAGCATGATAAAGAAGATTCAAAGAGAGTGAGATGCCAGCTCCTTTCATTCAGTCAGTAGCTTCAATCATTTCTGGACGTTTTTCAATGGCAAAAATCATTGAATATTGTAAATGCACAAACAGTAATTTCTCCGCATTGCAAGGTGCAATTCTGAAATTTTTTACTTTTTCCTGCTCCTCTTAGCATGATAAAGAAGATTCAAAGAGAGTGAGATGCCAGCTCCTTTCATTCAGTCAGTAGCTTCAATCATTTCTGGTATATGAATAACATGATGTTTTTCAATCGCAAAAATCAATGAATATTGTAAATGCACAAACAGTAATTTCTCCGCATTGCAAGGTGCAATTCTGAAATTTTTCGCTTTTTCCTGCTCCTCTTAGCATGATAAAGAAGATTCAAAGAGAGTGAGATGCCAGCTCCTTTCATTCAGTCAGTAGCTTCAATCATTTCTGGACGTTTTTCAATGGCAAAAATCAATGAATATTGTAAATGCACAAACAGTAATTTCTCCGCATTGCAAGGTGCAATTCTGAAATTTTTTTGCTTTTTCCTGCTCCTCTTAGCATGATAAAGAAGATTCAAAGAGAGTGAGATGCCAGATCCTTTCCTTCAGTCAGTAGCTTCAATCATTTCTGGTATATGAATAACATGATGTTTTTCAATGGCAAAAATCAATGAATTTTGTAAATGCACAAACAGTAATTTCTCCGCATTGCAAGGCGCAATTCTGAAATTTTTTGCTTTTTCCTGCTCCTCTTAGCATGATAAAGAAGATTCAAAGAGAGTGAGATGCCAGCTCCTTTCATTCAGTCAGTAGCTTCAATCATTTCTGGACATTTTTCAATGGCAAAAATCAATGAATATTGTAAATGCACAAACAGTAATTTCTCCGCATTGCAAGGTGCAATTCTGAAATTTTTTGCTTTTTCCTGCTCCTCTTAGCATGATAAAGAAGATTCAAAGAGAGTGAGATGCCAGCTCCTTTCATTCAGTCAGTAGCTTCAATCATTTCTGGACGTTTTTCAATGGCAAAAATCAATGAATATTGTAAATGCACAAACAGTAATTTCTCCGCATTGCAAGGTGCAATTCTGAAATTTTTTGCTTTTTCCTGCTCCTCTTAGCATGATAAAGAAGATTCAAAGAGAGTGAGATGCCAGCTCCTTTCATTCAGTCAGTAGCTTCAATCATTTCTGGACGTTTTTCAATGGCAAAAATCAATGAATATTGTAAATGCACAAACAGTAATTTCTCCGCATTGCAAGGTGCAATTCTGAAATTTTTTGCTTTTTCCTGCTCCTCTTAGCATGATAAAGAAGATTCAAAGAGAGTGAGATGCCAGATCCTTTCCTTCAGTCAGTAGCTTCAATCATTTCTGGTATATGAATAACATGATGTTTTTCAATGGCAAAAATCAATGAATTTTGTAAATGCATAAACAGTAATTTCTCCGCATTGCAAGGCGCAATTCTGAAATTTTTTGCTTTTTCCTGCTCCTCTTAGCATGATAAAGAAGATTCAAAGAGAGTGAGATGCCAGCTCCTTTCATTCAGTCAGTAGCTTCAATCATTTCTGGACATTTTTCAATGGCAAAAATCAATGAATATTGTAAATGCACAAACAGTAATTTCTCCGCATTGCAAGGTGCAATTCTGAAATTTTTTGCTTTTTCCTGCTCCTCTTAGCATGATAAAGAAGATTCAAAGAGAGTGAGATGCCAGCTCCTTTCATTCAGTCAGTAGCTTCAATCATTTCTGGACGTTTTTCAATGGCAAAAATCAATGAATATTGTAAATGCACAAACAGTAATTTCTCCGCATTGCAAGGTGCAATTCTGAAATTTTTTGCTTTTTCCTGCTCCTCTTAGCATGATAAAGAAGATTCAAAGAGAGTGAGATGCCAGCTCCTTTCATTCAGTCAGTAGCTTCAATCATTTCTGGACGTTTTTCAATGGCAAAAATCAATGAATATTGTAAATGCACAAACAGTAATTTCTCCGCATTGCAAGGTGCAATTCTGAAATTTTTTGCTTTTTCCTGCTCCTCTTAGCATGATAAAGAAGATTCAAAGAGAGTGAGATGCCAGATCCATTCCTTCAGTCAGTAGCTTCAATCATTTCTGGTATATGAATAAAATGATGTTTTTCAATGGCAAAAATCAATGAATTTTGTAAATGCACAAAGAGTAATTTCTCCGCATTGCAAGGCGCAATTCTGAAATTTTTTGCTTTTTCCTGCTCCTCTTAGCATGATAAAGAAGATTCAAAGAGAGTGAGATGCCAGCTCCTTTCATTCAGTCAGTAGCTTCAATCATTTCTGGACATTTTTCAATGGCAAAAATCAATGAATATTGTAAATGCACAAACAGTAATTTCTCCGCATTGCAAGGTGCAATTCTGAAATTTTTTGCTTTTTCCTGCTCCTCTTAGCATGATAAAGAAGATTCAAAGAGAGTGAGATGCCAGCTCCTTTCATTCAGTCAGTAGCTTCAATCATTTCTGGACGTTTTTCAATGGCAAAAATCAATGAATATTGTAAATGCACAAACAGTAATTTCTCCGCATTGCAAGGTGCAATTCTGAAATTTTTTGCTTTTTCCTGCTCCTCTTAGCATGATAAAGAAGATTCAAAGAGAGTGAGATGCCAGCTCCTTTCATTCAGTCAGTAGCTTCAATCATTTCTGGACGTTTTTCAACGGCAAAAATCAATGAATATTGTAAATGCACAAACAGTAATTTCTCCGCATTGCAATGTGCAATTCTGAAATTTTTTGCTTTTTCCTGCTCCTCTTAGCATGATAAAGAAGATTCAAAGAGAGTGAGATGCCAGCTCCTTTCATTCAGTCAGTAGCTTCAAACATTTCTGGTACATGAATAACATGATGTTTTTCAATGGCAAAAATCAATGAATATTGTAAATGCACAAACAGTAATTTCTCCGCATTGCAAGGTGCAATTCTGAAATTTTTTGCTTTTTCCTGCTCCTCTTAGCATGATAAAGAAGATTCAAAGAGAGTGAGATGCCAGCTCCTTTCGTTCAGTCAGTAGCTTCAATCATTTCTGGACGTTTTTCAATGGCAAAAATCATTGAATATTATAAATGCACAAACAGTAATTTCTCCGCATTGCAAGGTGCAATTCTGAAATTTTTTACTTTTTCCTGCTCCTCTTAGCATGATAAAGAAGATTCAAAGAGAGTGAGATGCCAGCTCCTTTCATTCAGTCAGTAGCTTCAATCATTTCTGGTATATGAATAACATGATGTTTTTCAATGGCAAAAATCAATGAATATTGTAAATGCACAAACAGTAATTTCTCCGCATTGCAAGGTGCAATTCTGAAATTTTTTGCTTTTTCCTGCTCCTCTTAGCATGATAAATAAGATTCAAAGAGAGTGAGATGCCAGCTCCTTTCATTCAGTCAGTAGCTTCAATCATTTCTGGACGTTTTTCAATGGCAAAAATCAATGAATATTGTAAATGCACAAACAGTAATTTCTCCGCATTGCAAGGTGCAATTCTGAAATTTTTTGCTTTTTCCTGCTCCTCTTAGCATGATAAACAAGATTCAAAGAGAGTGAGATGCCAGCTCATTTCATTCAGTCAGTAGCTTCAATCATTTCTGGACGTTTTTCAATGGCAAAAATCATTGAATATTGTAAATGCACAAACAGTAATTTCTCCGCATTGCAAGGTGCAATTCTGAAATTTTTTACTTTTTCCTGCTCCTCTTAGCATGATAAAGAAGATTCAAAGAGAGTGAGATGCCAGCTCCTTTCATTCAGTCAGTAGCTTCAATCATTTCTGGTATATGAATAACATGATGTTTTTCAATCGCAAAAATCAATGAATATTGTAAATGCACAAACAGTAATTTCTCCGCATTGCAAGGTGCAATTCTGAAATTTTTTGCTTTTTCCTGCTCCTCTTAGCATGATAAAGAAGATTCAAAGAGAGTGAGATGCCAGCTCCTTTCATTCAGTCAGTAGCTTCAATCATTTCTGGACGTTTTTCAATGGCAAAAATCAATGAATATTGTAAATGCACAAACAGTAATTTCTCCGCATTGCAAGGTGCAATTCTGAAATTTTTTGCTTTTTCCTGCTCCTCTAAGCATGATAAAGAAGATTCAAAGAGAGTGAGATGCCAGATCCTTTCCTTCAGTCAGTAGCTTCAATCATTTCTGGTATATGAATAACATGATGTTTTTCAATGGCAAAAATCAATGAATTTTGTAAATGCACAAACAGTAATTTCTCCGCATTGCAAGGCGCAATTCTGAAATGTTTTGCTTTTTCCTGCTCCTCTTAGCATGATAAAGAAGATTCAAAGAGAGTGAGATGCCAGCTCCTTTCATTCAGTCAGTAGCTTCAATCATTTCTGGACATTTTTCAATGGCAAAAATCAATGAATATTGTAAATGCACAAACAGTAATTTCTCCGCATTGCAAGGTGCAATTCTGAAATTTTTTGCTTTTTCCTGCTCCTCTTAGCATGATAAAGAAGATTCAGAGAGTGAGATGCCAGCTCCTTTCATTCAGTCAGTAGCTTCAATCATTTCTGGACGTTTTTCAATGGCAAAAATCAATGAATATTGTAAATGCACAAACAGTAATTTCTCCGCATTGCAAGGTGCAATTCTGAAATTTTTTGCTTTTTCCTGCTCCTCTTAGCATGATAAAGAAGATTCAAAGAGAGTGAGATGCCAGCTCCTTTCATTCAGTCAGTACCTTCAATCATTTCTGGACGTTTTTCAATGGCAAAAATCAATGAATATTGTAAATGCACAAACAGTAATTTCTCCGCATTGCAAGGTGCAATTCTGAAATTTTTTGCTTTTTCCTGCTCCTCTTAGCATGATAAAGAAGATTAAAAGAGAGTGAGATGCCAGCTCCTTTCATTCAGTCAGTAGCTTCAATCATTTCTGGACGTTTTTCAATGGCAAAAATCAATGAATATTGTAAATGCACAAACTGTAATTTCTCCGCATTGCAAGGTGCAATTCTGAAATTTTTTGCTTTTTCCTGCTCCTCTTAGCATGATAAAGAAGATTCAAAGAGAGTGAGATGCCAGCTCCTTTCATTCAGTCAGTCGCTTCAATCATTTCTGGTATATGAATAACATGATGTTTTTCAATAGCAAAAATCAATGAATATTGTAAATGCACAAACAGTAATTTCTCCGCATTGCAAGGTGCAATTCTGAAATTTTTTGCTTTTTCCTGCTCCTCTTAGCATGATAAAGAAGATTCAAAGAGAGTGAGATGCCAGCTCCTTTCATTCAGTCAGTAGCTTCAATCATTTCTGGACGTTTTTCAATGGCAAAAATCAATGAATATTGTAAATGCACAAACAGTAATTTCTCCGCATTGCAAGGTGCAATTCTGAAATTTTTTGCTTTTTCCTGCTCCTCTAAGCATGATAAAGAAGATTCAAAGAGAGTGAGATGCCAGATCCTTTCCTTCAGTCAGTAGCTTCAATCATTTCTGGTATATGAATAACATGATGTTTTTCAATGGCAAAAATCAATGAATTTTGTAAATGCACAAACAGTAATTTCTCCGCATTGCAAGGCGCAATTGTGAAATTTTTTGCTTTTTCCTGCTCCTCTTAGCATGATAAAGAAGATTCAAAGAGAGTGAGATGCCAGCTCCTTTCATTCAGTCAGTAGCTTCAATCATTTCTGGACATTTTTCAATGGCAAAAATCAATGAATATTGTAAATGCACAAACAGTAATTTCTCCGCATTGCAAGGTGCAATTCTGAAATTTTTTGCTTTTTCCTGCTCCTCTTAGCATGATAAAGAAGATTCAAAGAGAGTGAGATGCCAGCTCCTTTCATTCAGTCAGTAGCTTCAATCATTTCTGGACGTTTTTCAATGGCAAAAATCAATGAATATTGTAAATGCACAAACAGTAATTTCTCCGCATTGCAAGGTGCAATTCTGAAATTTTTTGCTTTTTCCTGCTCCTCTTAGCATGATAAAGAAGATTCAAAGAGAGTGAGATGCCAGCTCCTTTCATTCAGTCAGTACCTTCAATCATTTCTGGACGTTTTTCAATGGCAAAAATCAATGAATATTGTAAATGCACAAACAGTAATTTCTCCGCATTGCAAGGTGCAATTCTGAAATTTTTTGCTTTTTCCTGCTCCTCTTAGCATGATAAAGAAGATTCAAAGAGAGTGAGATGCCAGCTCCTTTCATTCAGTCAGTAGCTTCAATCATTTCTGGACGTTTTTCAATGGCAAAAATCAATGAATATTGTAAATGCACAAACTGTAATTTCTCCGCATTGCAAGGTGCAATTCTGAAATTTTTTGCTTTTTCCTGCTCCTCTTAGCATGATAAAGAAGATTCAAAGAGAGTGAGATGCCAGCTCCTTTCATTCAGTCAGTAGCTTCAATCATTTCTGGTATATGAATAACATGATGTTTTTCAATCGCAAAAATCAATGAATATTGTAAATGCACAAACAGTAATTTCTCCGCATTGCAAGGTGCAATTCTGAAATTTTTTGCTTTTTCCTGCTCCTCTTAGCATGATAAAGAAGATTCAAAGAGAGTGAGATGCCAGCTCCTTTCCTTCAGTCAGTAGCTTCAATCATTTCTGGTATATGAATAACATGATGTTTTTCAATGGCAAAAATCAATGAATTTTGTAAATGCACAAACAGTAATTTCTCCGCATTGCAAGGCGCAATTCTGAAATTTTTTGCTTTTTCCTGCTCCTCTTAGCATGATAAAGAAGATTCAAAGAGAGTGAGATGCCAGCTCCTTTCATTCAGTCAGTAGCTTCAATCATTTCTGGACATTTTTCAGTGGCAAAAATCAATGAATATTGTAAATGCACAAACAGTAATTTCTCCGCATTGCAAGGTGCAATTCTGAAATTTTTTGCTTTTTCCTGCTCCTCTTAGCATGATAAAGAAGATTCAAAGAGAGTGAGATGCCAGCTCCTTTCATTCAGTCAGTAGCTACAATCATTTCTGGACGTTTTTCAATGGCAAAAATCAATGAATATTGTAAATGCACAAACAGTAATTTCTCCGCATTGCAAGGTGCAATTCTGAAATTTTTTGCTTTTTCCTGCTCCTCTTAGCATGATAAAGAAGATTCAAAGAGAGTGAGGTGCCAGCTCCTTTCATTCAGTCAGGAGCTTCAAACATTTCTGGTATATGAATAACATGTTTTTCAATGGCAAAAATCAATGAATATTGTAAATGCACAAACTGTAATTTCTCCGCATTGCAAGGTGCAATTCTGAAATTTTTTGCTTTTTCCTGCTCCTCTTAGCATGATAAAGAAGATTCAAAGAGAGTGAGATGCCAGCTCCTTTCATTCAGTCAGTAGCTTCAATCATTTCTGGACGTTTTTCAATGGCAAAAATCAACGAATATTGTAAATGCACAAACAGTAATTTCTCCGCATTGCAAGGTGCAATTCTGAAATTTTTTGCTTTTTCCTGCTCCTCTTAGCATGATAAAGAAGATTCAAAGAGAGTGAGATGCCAGCTCCTTTCATTCAGTCAGTAGCTTCAATCATTTCTGGACGTTTTTCAATGGCAAAAATCAATGAATATTGTAAATGCACAAACTGTAATTTCTCCGCATTGCAAGGTGCAATTCTGAAATTTTTTGCTTTTTCCTGCTCCACTTAGCATGATAAAGAAGATTCAAAGAGAGTGAGATGCCAGCTCCTTTCATTCAGTCAGTAGCTTCAATCATTTCTGGACGTTTTTCAATGGCAAAAATCAATGAATATTGTAAATGCACAAACAGTAATTTCTCCGCATTGCAAGTTGCAATTCTGAAATTTTTTGCTTTTTCCTGCTCCTCTTAGCATGATAAAGAAGATTCAAAGAGAGTGAGATGCCAGCTCCTTTCATTCAGTCAGTACCTTCAATCATTTCTGGACGTTTTTCAATGGCAAAAATCAATGAATATTGTAAATGCACAAACAGTAATTTCTCCGCATTGCAAGGTGCAATTCTGAAATTTTTTGCTTTTTCCTGCTCCTCTTAGCATGATAAAGAAGATTCAAAGAGAGTGAGATGCCAGCTCCTTTCATTCAGTCAGTAGCTTCAAACATTTCTGGTATATGAATAACATGATGTTTTTCAATGGCAAAAATCAATGAATATTGTAAATGCACAAACAGTAATTTCTCCGCATTGCAAGGTGCAAGTCTGAAATTTTTTGCTTTTTTCTGCTCCTCTTAGCATGATAAAGAAGATTCAAAGAGAGTGAGATGCCAGCTCCTTTCATTCAGTCAGTAGCTTCAAACATTTCTGGTATATGAATAACATGATGTTTTTCAATGGCAAAAATCAATGAATATTGTAAATGCACAAACAGTAATTTCTCCGCATTGCAAGGTGCAAGTCTGAAATTTTTTGCTTTTTCCTGCTCCTCTTAGCATGATAAAGAAGATTCAAAGAGAGTGAGATGCCAGCTACTTTCATTCAGTCAGTAGCTTCAATCATTTCTGGACGTTTTTCAATGGTAAAAATCAATGAATATTGTAAATGCACAAACAGTAATTTCTCCACATTGCAAGGTGCAATTCTGAAATTTTTTGCTTTTTCATGCTCCTCTTAGCATGATAAAGAAGATTCAAAGAGATTGAGATGCCAGCTCCTTTCATTCAGTCAGTAGCTTCAAACATTTCTGGTATATGAATAACATTATGTTTTTCAATGGCAAAAATCAATGAATATTGTAAATGCACAAACAGTAATTTCTCCGCATTGCAAGGTGCAATTCTGAAATTTTTTGCTTTTTCCTGCTCCTCTTAGCATGATAAAGAAGATTCAAAGAGAGTGAGATGCCAGCTCCTTTCATTCAGTCAGTAGCTTCAAACATTTCTGGTATATGAATAACATGATGTTTTTCAATGGCAAAAATCAATGAATATTGTAAATGCACAAACAGTAATTTCTCCGCATTGCAAGGTGCAATTCTGAAATTTTTTGCTTTTTCCTGCTCCTCTTAGCATGATAAAGAAGATTCAAAGAGAGTGAGATGCCAGCTCCTTTCATTCAGTCAGTAGCTTCAATCATTTCTGGACGTTTTTCAATGGCAAAAATCAACGAATATTGTAAATGCACAAACAGTAATTTCTCCGCATTGCAAGGTGCAATTCTGAAATTTTTTGCTTTTTCCTGCTCCTCTTAGCATGATAAAGAAGATTCAAAGAGAGTGAGATGCCAGCTCCTTTCATTCAGTCAGTAGCTTCAATCATTTCTGGACGTTTTTCAATGGCAAAAATCAATGAATATTGTAAATGCACAAACTGTAATTTCTCCGCATTGCAAGGTGCAATTCTGAAATTTTTTGCTTTTTCCTGCTCCTCTTAGCATGATAAAGAAGATTCAAAGAGAGTGAGATGCCAGCTCCTTTCATTCAGTCAGTAGCTTCAATAATTTCTGGACGTTTTTCAATGGCAAAAATCAATGAATATTGTAAATGCACAAACAGTAAATTCTCCGCATTGCAAGGTGTAATTCTGAAATTTTTTGCTTTTTCCTGCTCCTCTTAGCATGATAAAGAAGATTCAAAGAGAGTGAGATGCCAGCTCCTTTCCTTCAGTCAGTAGCTTCAATCATTTCTGGACATTTTTCAATGGCAAAAATCAATGAATATTGTAAATGCACAAACAGTAATTTCTCCGCATTGCAAGGTGCAATTCTGAAATTTTTTGCTTTTTCCTGCTCCTCTTAGCAGGATAAAGAAGATTCAAAGAGAGTGAGATGCCAGCTCCTTTCATTCAGTCAGTAGCTTCAATCATTTCTGGACGTTTTTCAATGGCAAAAATCAATGAATATTGTAAATGCACAAACAGTAATTTCTCCGCATTGCAAGGTGCAATTCTGAAATTTTTTGCTTTTTCCTGCTCCTCTTAGCATGATAAAGAAGATTCAAAGAGAGTGAGGTGCCAGCTCCTTTCATTCAGTCAGGAGCTTCAAACATTTCTGGTATATGAATAACATGTTTTTCAATGGCAAAAATCAATGAATATTGTAAATGCACAAACAGTAAATTCTCCGCATTGCAAGGTGCAATTCTGAAATTTTTTGCTTTTTCCTGCTCCTCTTAGCATGATAAAGAAGATTCAAAGAGAGTGAGATGCCAGCTCCTTTCATTCAGTCAGTAGCTTCAATCATTTCTGGACGTTTTTCAATGGCAAAAATCAATGAATATTGTAAATGCACAAACTGTAATTTCTCCGCATTGCAAGGTTCAATTCTGAAATTTTTTGCTTTTTCCTGCTCCTCTTAGCATGATAAAGAAGATTCAAAGAGAGTGAGATGCCAGCTCCTTTCATTCAGTCAGTAGCTTCAATCATTTCTGGACGTTTTTCAATGGCAAAAATCAACGAATATTGTAAATGCACAAACAGTAATTTCTCCGCATTGCAAGGTGCAATTCTGAAATTTTTTGCTTTTTCCTGCTCCTCTTAGCATGATAAAGAAGATTCAAAGAGAGTGAGATGCCAGCTCCTTTCATTCAGTCAGTAGCTTCAATCATTTCTGGACGTTTTTCAATGGCAAAAATCAATGAATATTGTAAATGCACAAACTGTAATTTCTCCGCATTGCAAGGTGCAATTCTGAAATTTTTTGCTTTTTCCTGCTCCACTTAGCATGATAAAGAAGATTCAAAGAGAGTGAGATGCCAGCTCCTTTCATTCAGTCAGTAGCTTCAATCATTTCTGGACGTTTTTCAATGGCAAAAATCAATGAATATTGTAAATGCACAAACAGTAATTTCTCCGCATTGCAAGTTGCAATTCTGAAATTTTTTGCTTTTTCCTGCTCCTCTTAGCATGATAAAGAAGATTCAAAGAGAGTGAGATGCCAGCTCCTTTCATTCAGTCAGTAGCTTCAAACATTTCTGGTATATGAATAACATGATGTTTTTCAATGGCAAAAATCAATGAATATTGTAAATGCACAAACAGTAATTTCTCCGCATTGCAAGGTGCAAGTCTGAAATTTTTTGCTTTTTTCTGCTCCTCTTAGCATGATAAAGAAGATTCAAAGAGAGTGAGATGCCAGCTCCTTTCATTCAGTCAGTAGCTTCAATCATTTCTGGACGTTTTTCAATGGCAAAAATCAATGAATATTGTAAATGCACAAACAGTAATTTCTCCGCATTGCAAGTTGCAATTCTGAAATTTTTTGCTTTTTCCTGCTCCTCTTAGCATGATAAAGAAGATTCAAAGAGAGTGAGATGCCAGCTCCTTTCATTCAGTCAGTAGCTTCAAACATTTCTGGTATATGAATAACATGATGTTTTTCAATGGCAAAAATCAATGAATATTGTAAATGCACAAACAGTAATTTCTCCGCATTGCAAGGTGCAAGTCTGAAATTTTTTGCTTTTTTCTGCTCCTCTTAGCATGATAAAGAAGATTCAAAGAGAGTGAGATGCCAGCTCCTTTCATTCAGTCAGTAGCTTCAAACATTTCTGGTATATGAATAACATGATGTTTTTCAATGGCAAAAATCAATGAATATTGTAAATGCACAAACAGTAATTTCTCCGCATTGCAAGGTGCAAGTCTGAAATTTTTTGCTTTTTCCTGCTCCTCTTAGCATGATAAAGAAGATTCAAAGAGAGTGAGATGCCAGCTACTTTCATTCAGTCAGTAGCTTCAATCATTTCTGGACGTTTTTCAATGGTAAAAATCAATGAATATTGTAAATGCACAAACAGTAATTTCTCCACATTGCAAGGTGCAATTCTGAAATTTTTTGCTTTTTCATGCTCCTCTTAGCATGATAAAGAAGATTCAAAGAGATTGAGATGCCAGCTCCTTTCATTCAGTCAGTAGCTTCAAACATTTCTGGTATATGAATAACATTATGTTTTTCAATGGCAAAAATCAATGAATATTGTAAATGCACAAACAGTAATTTCTCCGCATTGCAAGGTGCAATTCTGAAATTTTTTGCTTTTTCCTGCTCCTCTTAGCATGATAAAGAAGATTCAAAGAGAGTGAGATGCCAGCTCCTTTCATTCAGTCAGTAGCTTCAAACATTTCTGGTATATGAATAACATGATGTTTTTCAATGGCAAAAATCAATGAATATTGTAAATGCACAAACAGTAATTTCTCCGCATTGCAAGGTGCAATTCTGAAATTTTTTGCTTTTTCCTGCTCCTCTTAGCATGATAAAGAAGATTCAAAGAGAGTGAGATGCCAGCTCCTTTCATTCAGTCAGTAGCTTCAATCATTTCTGGACGTTTTTCAATGGCAAAAATCAATGAATATTGTAAATGCACAAACTGTAATTTCTCCGCATTGCAAGGTGCAATTCTGAAATTTTTTGCTTTTTCCTGCTCCTCTTAGCATGATAAAGAAGATTCAAAGAGAGTGAGATGCCAGCTCCTTTCATTCAGTCAGTAGCTTCAATAATTTCTGGACGTTTTTCAATGGCAAAAATCAATGAATATTGTAAATGCACAAACAGTAAATTCTCCGCATTGCAAGGTGCAATTCTGAAATTTTTTGCTTTTTCCTGCTCCTCTTAGCATGATAAAGAAGATTCAAAGAGAGTGAGATGCCAGCTCCTTTCCTTCAGTCAGTAGCTTCAATCATTTCTGGTATATGAATAACATGATGTTTTTCAATGGCAAAAATCAATGAATTTTGTAAATGCACAAACAGTAATTTCTCCGCATTGCAAGGCGCAATTCTGAAATTTTTTGCTTTTTCCTGCTCCTCTTAGCATGATAAAGAAGATTCAAAGAGAGTGAGATGCCAGCTCCTTTCATTCAGTCAGTAGCTTCAATCATTTCTGGACATTTTTCAATGGCAAAAATCAATGAATATTGTAAATGCACAAACAGTAATTTCTCCGCATTGCAAGGTGCAATTCTGAAATTTTTTGCTTTTTCCTGCTCCTCTTAGCATGATAAAGAAGATTCAAAGAGAGTGAGATGCCAGCTCCTTTCATTCAGTCAGTAGCTTCAATCATTTCTGGACGTTTTTCAATGGCAAAAATCAATGAATATTGTAAATGCACAAACAGTAATTTCTCCGCATTGCAAGGTGCAATTCTGAAATTTTTTGCTTTTTCCTGCTCCTCTTAGCATGATAAAGAAGATTCAAAGAGAGTGAGGTGCCAGCTCCTTTCATTCAGTCAGGAGCTTCAAACATTTCTGGTATATGAATAACATGTTTTTCAATGGCAAAAATCAATGAATATTGTAAATGCACAAACAGTAAATTCTCCGCATTGCAAGGTGCAATTCTGAAATTTTTTGCTTTTTCCTGCTCCTCTTAGCATGATAAAGAAGATTCAAAGAGAGTGAGATGCCAGCTCCTTTCATTCAGTCAGTAGCTTCAATCATTTCTGGACGTTTTTCAATGGCAAAAATCAATGAATATTGTAAATGCACAAACTGTAATTTCTCCGCATTGCAAGGTGCAATTCTGAAATTTTTTGCTTTTTCCTGCTCCTCTTAGCATGATAAAGAAGATTCAAAGAGAGTGAGATGCCAGCTCCTTTCATTCAGTCAGTAGCTTCAATCATTTCTGGACGTTTTTCAATGGCAAAAATCAACGAATATTGTAAATGCACAAACAGTAATTTCTCCGCATTGCAAGGTGCAATTCTGAAATTTTTTGCTTTTTCCTGCTCCTCTTAGCATGATAAAGAAGATTCAAAGAGAGTGAGATGCCAGCTCCTTTCATTCAGTCAGTAGCTTCAATCATTTCTGGACGTTTTTCAATGGCAAAAATCAATGAATATTGTAAATGCACAAACTGTAATTTCTCCGCATTGCAAGGTGCAATTCTGAAATTTTTTGCTTTTTCCTGCTCCACTTAGCATGATAAAGAAGATTCAAAGAGAGTGAGATGCCAGCTCCTTTCATTCAGTCAGTAGCTTCAATCATTTCTGGACGTTTTTCAATGGCAAAAATCAATGAATATTGTAAATGCACAAACAGTAATTTCTCCGCATTGCAAGTTGCAATTCTGAAATTTTTTGCTTTTTCCTGCTCCTCTTAGCATGATAAAGAAGATTCAAAGAGAGTGAGATGCCAGCTCCTTTCATTCAGTCAGTACCTTCAATCATTTCTGGACGTTTTTCAATGGCAAAAATCAATGAATATTGTAAATGCACAAACAGTAATTTCTCCGCATTGCAAGGTGCAATTCTGAAATTTTTTGCTTTTTCCTGCTCCTCTTAGCATGATAAAGAAGATTCAAAGAGAGTGAGATGCCAGCTCCTTTCATTCAGTCAGTAGCTTCAAACATTTCTGGTATATGAATAACATGATGTTTTTCAATGGCAAAAATCAATGAATATTGTAAATGCACAAACAGTAATTTCTCCGCATTGCAAGGTGCAAGTCTGAAATTTTTTGCTTTTTTCTGCTCCTCTTAGCATGATAAAGAAGATTCAAAGAGAGTGAGATGCCAGCTCCTTTCATTCAGTCAGTAGCTTCAAACATTTCTGGTATATGAATAACATGATGTTTTTCAATGGCAAAAATCAATGAATATTGTAAATGCACAAACAGTAATTTCTCCGCATTGCAAGGTGCAAGTCTGAAATTTTTTGCTTTTTCCTGCTCCTCTTAGCATGATAAAGAAGATTCAAAGAGAGTGAGATGCCAGCTACTTTCATTCAGTCAGTAGCTTCAATCATTTCTGGACGTTTTTCAATGGTAAAAATCAATGAATATTGTAAATGCACAAACAGTAATTTCTCCACATTGCAAGGTGCAATTCTGAAATTTTTTGCTTTTTCCTGCTCCTCTTAGCATGATAAAGAAGATTCAAAGAGAGTGAGATGCCAGCTCCTTTCATTCAGTCAGTAGCTTCAAACATTTCTGGTATATGAATAACATGATGTTTTTCAATGGCAAAAATCAATGAATATTGTAAATGCACAAACAGTAATTTCTCCGCATTGCAAGGTGCAATTCTGAAATTTTTTGCTTTTTCCTGCTCCTCTTAGCATGATAAAGAAGATTCAAAGAGAGTGAGATGCCAGCTCCTTTCATTCAGTAAGTAGCTTCAATCATTTCTGGATGTTTTTCAATGGCAAAAATCAATGAATATTGTAAATGCACAAACAGTAATTTCTCCGCATTGCAAGGTGCAATTCTGAAATTTTTTGCTTTTTCCTGCTCCTCTTAGCATGATAAAGAAGATTCAAAGAGAGTGAGATGCCAGCTCCTTTCATTCAGTCAGTAGCTTCAATCATTTCTGGACGTTTTTCAATGGCAAAAATCAATGAATATTGTAAATGCACAAACAGTAATTTCTCCGCATTGCAAGGTGCAATTCTGAAATTTTTTGCTTTTTCCTGCTCCTCTTAGCATGATAAAGAAGATTCAAAGAGAGTGAGATGCCAGCTCCTTTCATTCAGTCAGTACCTTCAATCATTTCTGGACGTTTTTCAATGGCAAAAATCAATGAATATTGTAAATGCACAAACAGTAATTTCTCCGCATTGCAAGGTGCAATTCTGAAATTTTTTGCTTTTTCCCGCTCCTCTTAGCATGATAAAGAAGATTCAAAGAGATTGAGGTGCCAGCTCCTTTCATTCAGTCAGTAGCTTCAAACATTTCTGGTATATGAATAACATGTTTTTCAATGGCAAAAATCAATGAATATTGTAAATGCACAAACAGTAATTTCTCCGCATTGCAAGGTGCAATTCTGAAATTTTTTGCTTTTTCCTGCTCCTCTTAGCATGATAAAGAAGATTCAAAGAGAGTGAGATGCCAGCTCCTTTCATTCAGTCAGTAGCTTCAATCATTTCTGGACGTTTTTCAATGGCAAAAATCAATGAATATTGTAAATGCACAAACAGTAATTTCTCCGCATTGCAAGGTGCAATTCTGAAATTTTTTGCTTTTTCCTGCTCCGCTTAGCATGATAAAGAAGATTCAAAGAGAGTGAGATACCAGCTCCTTTCATTCAGTCAGTAGCTTCAATCATTTCTGGACGTTTTTCAATGGCAAAAATCAATGAATATTGTAAATGCACAAACAGTAATTTCTCCGCATTGCAAGGTGCAATTCTGAAATTTTTTGCTTTTTCCTGCTCCTCTTAGCATGATAAAGAAGATTCAAAGAGAGTGAGATGCCAGCTCCTTTCATTCAGTCAGTAGCTTCAAACATTTCTGGTATATGAATAACATGATGTTTTTCATTGGCAAAAATCAATGAATATTGTAAATGCACAAACAGTAATTTCTCCGCATTGCAAGGTGCAAGTCTGAAATTTTTTGCTTTTTCCTGCTCCTCTTAGCATGATAAAGAAGATTCAAAGAGAGTGAGATGCCAGCTACTTTCATTCAGTCAGTAGCTTCAATCATTTCTGGACGTTTTTCAATGGTAAAAATCAATGAATATTGTAAATGCACAAACAGTAATTTCTCCACATTGCAAGGTGCAATTCTAAAATTTTTTGCTTTTTCCTGCTCCTCTTAGCATGATAAAGAAGATTCAAAGAGAGTGAGATGCCAGCTCCTTTCATTCAGTCAGTAGCTTCAAACATTTCTGGTATATGAATAACATGATGTTTTTCAATGGCAAAAATAAATGAATATTGTAAATGCACAAACAGTAATTTCTCCGCATTGCAAGGTGCAATTCTGAAATTTTTTGCTTTTTCCTGCTCCTCTTAGCATGATTCAAAGAGAGTGAGATGCCAGCTCCTTTCATTCAGTCAGTAGCTTCAATCATTTCTGGACGTTTTTCAATGGCAAAAATCAATGAATATTGTAAATGCACAAACAGTAATTTCTCCGCATTGCAAGGTGCAATTCTGAAATTTTTTGCTTTTTCCTGCTCCTCTTAGCATGATAAAGAAGATTCAAAGAGAGTGAGATGTCAGCTCCTTTCATTCAGTCAGTAGCTTCAAACATTTCTGGTATATGAATAACATGATGTTTTTCAATGGCAAAAATCAATGAATATTGTAAATGCACAAACAGTAATTTCTCCGCATTGCAAGGTGCAATTCTGAAATTTTTTGCTTTTTCCTGCTCCTCTTAGCATGATAAAGAAGATTCAAAGAGAGTGAGATGCCAGCTCCTTTCATTCAGTCAGTAGCTACAATCATTTCTGGACGTTTTTCAATGGCAAAAATCAATGAATATTGTAAATGCACAAACAGTAATTTCTCCGCATTGCAAGGTGCAATTCTGAAATTTTTTGCTTTTTCCTGCTCCTCTTAGCATGATAAAGAAGATTCAAAGAGAGTGAGGTGCCAGCTCCTTTCATTCAGTCAGGAGCTTCAAACATTTCTGGTATATGAATAACATGTTTTTCAATGGCAAAAATCAATGAATATTGTAAATGCACAAACAGTAATTTCTCCGCATTGCAAGGTGCAATTCTGAAATTTTTTGCTTTTTCCTGCTCCTCTTAGCATGATAAAGAAGATTCAAAGAGAGTGAGATGCCAGCTCCTTTCATTCAGTCAGTAGCTTCAATCATTTCTGGACGTTTTTCAATGGCAAAAATCAATGAATATTGTAAATGCACAAACTGTAATTTCTCCGCATTGCAAGGTGCAATTCTGAAATTTTTTGCTTTTTCCTGCTCCTCTTAGCATGATAAAGAAGATTCAAAGAGAGTGAGATGCCAGCTCCTTTCATTCAGTCAGTAGCTTCAATCATTTCTGGACGTTTTTCAATGGCAAAAATCAACGAATATTGTAAATGCACAAACAGTAATTTCTCCGCATTGCAAGGTGCAATTCTGAAATTTTTTGCTTTTTCCTGCTCCTCTTAGCATGATAAAGAAGATTCAAAGAGAGTGAGATTCCAGCTCCTTTCATTCAGTCAGTAGCTTCAATCATTTCTGGACGTTTTTCAATGGCAAAAATCAATGAATATTGTAAATGCACAAACTGTAATTTCTCCGCATTGCAAGGTGCAATTCTGAAATTTTTTGCTTTTTCCTGCTCCTCTTAGCATGATAAAGAAGATTCAAAGAGAGTGAGATGCCAGCTCCTTTCATTCAGTCAGTAGCTTCAATCATTTCTGGACGTTTTTCAATGGCAAAAATCAATGAATATTGTAAATGCACAAACAGTAAATTCTCCGCATTGCAAGTTGCAATTCTGAAATTTTTTGCTTTTTCCTGCTCCTCTTAGCATGATAAAGAAGATTCAAAGAGAGTGAGATGCCAGCTCCTTTCCTTCAGTCAGTAGCTTCAATCATTTCTGGTATATGAATAACATGATGTTTTTCAATGGCAAAAATCAATGAATTTTGTAAATGCACAAACAGTAATTTCTCCGCATTGCAAGGCGCAATTCTGAAATTTTTTGCTTTTTCCTGCTCCTCTTAGCATGATAAAGAAGATTCAAAGAGAGTGAGATGCCAGCTCCTTTCATTCAGTCAGTAGCTTCAATCATTTCTGGACATTTTTCAATGGCAAAAATCAATGAATATTGTAAATGCACAAACAGTAATTTCTCCGCATTGCAAGGTGCAATTCTGAAATTTTTTGCTTTTTCCTGCTCCTCTTAGCATGATAAAGAAGATTCAAAGAGAGTGAGATGCCAGCTCCTTTCATTCAGTCAGTAGCTTCAATCATTTCTGGACGTTTTTCAATGGCAAAAATCAATGAATATTGTAAATGCACAAACAGTAATTTCTCCGCATTGCAAGGTGCAATTCTGAAATTTTTTGCTTTTTCCTGCTCCTCTTAGCATGATAAAGAAGATTCAAAGAGAGTGAGGTGCCAGCTCCTTTCATTCAGTCAGGAGCTTCAAACATTTCTGGTATATGAATAACATGTTTTTCAATGGCAAAAATCAATGAATATTGTAAATGCACAAACAGTAAATTCTCCGCATTGCAAGGTGCAATTCTGAAATTTTTTGCTTTTTCCTGCTCCTCTTAGCATGATAAAGAAGATTCAAAGAGAGTGAGATGCCAGCTCCTTTCATTCAGTCAGTAGCTTCAATCATTTCTGGACGTTTTTCAATGGCAAAAATCAATGAATATTGTAAATGCACAAACTGTAATTTCTCCGCATTGCAAGGTGCAATTCTGAAATTTTTTGCTTTTTCCTGCTCCTCTTAGCATGATAAAGAAGATTCAAAGAGAGTGAGATGCCAGCTCCTTTCATTCAGTCAGTAGCTTCAATCATTTCTGGACGTTTTTCAATGGCAAAAATCAACGAATATTGTAAATGCACAAACAGTAATTTCTCCGCATTGCAAGGTGCAATTCTGAAATTTTTTGCTTTTTCCTGCTCCTCTTAGCATGATAAAGAAGATTCAAAGAGAGTGAGATGCCAGCTCCTTTCATTCAGTCAGTAGCTACAATCATTTCTGGACGTTTTTCAATGGCAAAAATCAATGAATATTGTAAATGCACAAACTGTAATTTCTCCGCATTGCAAGGTGCAATTCTGAAATTTTTTGCTTTTTCCTGCTCCACTTAGCATGATAAAGAAGATTCAAAGAGAGTGAGATGCCAGCTCCTTTCATTCAGTCAGTAGCTTCAATCATTTCTGGACGTTTTTCAATGGCAAAAATCAATGAATATTGTAAATGCACAAACAGTAATTTCTCCGCATTGCAAGTTGCAATTCTGAAATTTTTTGCTTTTTCCTGCTCCTCTTAGCATGATAAAGAAGATTCAAAGAGAGTGAGATGCCAGCTCCTTTCATTCAGTCAGTAGCTTCAATCATTTCTGGACGTTTTTCAATGGCAAAAATCAATGAATATTGTAAATGCACAAACAGTAATTTCTCCGCATTGCAAGGTGCAATTCTGAAATTTTTTGCTTTTTCCTGCTCCTCTTAGCATGATAAAGAAGATTCAAAGAGAGTGAGGTGCCAGCTCCTTTCATTCAGTCAGGAGCTTCAAACATTTCTGGTATATGAATAACATGTTTTTCAATGGCAAAAATCAATGAATATTGTAAATGCACAAACAGTAAATTCTCCGCATTGCAAGGTGCAATTCTGAAATTTTTTGCTTTTTCCTGCTCCTCTTAGCATGATAAAGAAGATTCAAAGAGAGTGAGATGCCAGCTCCTTTCATTCAGTCAGTAGCTTCAATCATTTCTGGACGTTTTTCAATGGCAAAAATCAATGAATATTGTAAATGCACAAACTGTAATTTCTCCGCATTGCAAGGTGCAATTCTGAAATTTTTTGCTTTTTCCTGCTCCTCTTAGCATGATAAAGAAGATTCAAAGAGAGTGAGATGCCAGCTCCTTTCATTCAGTCAGTAGCTTCAATCATTTCTGGACGTTTTTCAATGGCAAAAATCAACGAATATTGTAAATGCACAAACAGTAATTTCTCCGCATTGCAAGGTGCAATTCTGAAATTTTTTGCTTTTTCCTGCTCCTCTTAGCATGATAAAGAAGATTCAAAGAGAGTGAGATGCCAGCTCCTTTCATTCAGTCAGTAGCTTCAATCATTTCTGGACGTTTTTCAATGGCAAAAATCAATGAATATTGTAAATGCACAAACTGTAATTTCTCCGCATTGCAAGGTGCAATTCTGAAATTTTTTGCTTTTTCCTGCTCCACTTAGCATGATAAAGAAGATTCAAAGAGAGTGAGATGCCAGCTCCTTTCATTCAGTCAGTAGCTTCAATCATTTCTGGACGTTTTTCAATGGCAAAAATCAATGAATATTGTAAATGCACAAACAGTAATTTCTCCGCATTGCAAGTTGCAATTCTGAAATTTTTTGCTTTTTCCTGCTCCTCTTAGCATGATAAAGAAGATTCAAAGAGAGTGAGATGCCAGCTCCTTTCATTCAGTCAGTACCTTCAATCATTTCTGGACGTTTTTCAATGGCAAAAATCAATGAATATTGTAAATGCACAAACAGTAATTTCTCCGCATTGCAAGGTGCAATTCTGAAATTTTTTGCTTTTTCCTGCTCCTCTTAGCATGATAAAGAAGATTCAAAGAGAGTGAGATGCCAGCTCCTTTCATTCAGTCAGTAGCTTCAAACATTTCTGGTATATGAATAACATGATGTTTTTCAATGGCAAAAATCAATGAATATTGTAAATGCACAAACAGTAATTTCTCCGCATTGCAAGGTGCAAGTCTGAAATTTTTTGCTTTTTTCTGCTCCTCTTAGCATGATAAAGAAGATTCAAAGAGAGTGAGATGCCAGCTCCTTTCATTCAGTCAGTAGCTTCAAACATTTCTGGTATATGAATAACATGATGTTTTTCAATGGCAAAAATCAATGAATATTGTAAATGCACAAACAGTAATTTCTCCGCATTGCAAGGTGCAAGTCTGAAATTTTTTGCTTTTTCCTGCTCCTCTTAGCATGATAAAGAAGATTCAAAGAGAGTGAGATGCCAGCTACTTTCATTCAGTCAGTAGCTTCAATCATTTCTGGACGTTTTTCAATGGTAAAAATCAATGAATATTGTAAATGCACAAACAGTAATTTCTCCACATTGCAAGGTGCAATTCTGAAATTTTTTGCTTTTTCATGCTCCTCTTAGCATGATAAAGAAGATTCAAAGAGATTGAGATGCCAGCTCCTTTCATTCAGTCAGTAGCTTCAAACATTTCTGGTATATGAATAACATTATGTTTTTCAATGGCAAAAATCAATGAATATTGTAAATGCACAAACAGTAATTTCTCCGCATTGCAAGGTGCAATTCTGAAATTTTTTGCTTTTTCCTGCTCCTCTTAGCATGATAAAGAAGATTCAAAGAGAGTGAGATGCCAGCTCCTTTCATTCAGTCAGTAGCTTCAAACATTTCTGGTATATGAATAACATGATGTTTTTCAATGGCAAAAATCAATGAATATTGTAAATGCACAAACAGTAATTTCTCCGCATTGCAAGGTGCAATTCTGAAATTTTTTGCTTTTTCCTGCTCCTCTTAGCATGATAAAGAAGATTCAAAGAGAGTGAGATGCCAGCTCCTTTCATTCAGTCAGTAGCTTCAATCATTTCTGGACGTTTTTCAATGGCAAAAATCAACGAATATTGTAAATGCACAAACAGTAATTTCTCCGCATTGCAAGGTGCAATTCTGAAATTTTTTGCTTTTTCCTGCTCCTCTTAGCATGATAAAGAAGATTCAAAGAGAGTGAGATGCCAGCTCCTTTCATTCAGTCAGTAGCTTCAATCATTTCTGGACGTTTTTCAATGGCAAAAATGAATGAATATTGTAAATGCACAAACTGTAATTTCTCCGCATTGCAAGGTGCAATTCTGAAATTTTTTGCTTTTTCCTGCTCCTCTTAGCATGATAAAGAAGATTCAAAGAGAGTGAGATGCCAGCTCCTTTCATTCAGTCAGTAGCTTCAATAATTTCTGGACGTTTTTCAATGGCAAAAATCAATGAATATTGTAAATGCACAAACAGTAAATTCTCCGCATTGCAAGGTGCAATTCTGAAATTTTTTGCTTTTTCCTGCTCCTCTTAGCATGATAAAGAAGATTCAAAGAGAGTGAGATGCCAGCTCCTTTCCTTCAGTCAGTAGCTTCAATCATTTCTGGTATATGAATAACATAATGTTTTTCAATGGCAAAAATCAATGAATTTTGTAAATGCACAAACAGTAATTTCTCCGCATTGCAAGGCGCAATTCTGAAATTTTTTGCTTTTTCCTGCTCCTCTTAGCATGATAAAGAAGATTCAAAGAGAGTGAGATGCCAGCTCCTTTCATTCAGTCAGTAGCTTCAATCATTTCTGGACATTTTTCAATGGCAAAAATCAATGAATATTGTAAATGCACAAACAGTAATTTCTCCGCATTGCAAGGTGCAATTCTGAAATTTTTTGCTTTTTCCTGCTCCTCTTAGCATGATAAAGAAGATTCAAAGAGAGTGAGGTGCCAGCTCCTTTCATTCAGTCAGGAGCTTCAAACATTTCTGGTATATGAATAACATGTTTTTCAATGGCAAAAATCAATGAATATTGTAAATGCACAAACAGTAAATTCTCCGCATTGCAAGGTGCAATTCTGAAATTTTTTGCTTTTTCCTGCTCCTCTTAGCATGATAAAGAAGATTCAAAGAGAGTGAGATGCCAGCTCCTTTCATTCAGTCAGTAGCTTCAATCATTTCTGGACGTTTTTCAATGGCAAAAATCAATGAATATTGTAAATGCACAAACTGTAATTTCTCCGCATTGCAAAGTGCAATTCTGAAATTTTTTGCTTTTTCCTGCTCCTCTTAGCATGATAAAGAAGATTCAAAGAGAGTGAGATTCCAGCTCCTTTCATTCAGTCAGTAGCTTCAATCATTTCTGGACGTTTTTCAATGGCAAAAATCAATGAATATTGTAAATGCACAAACTGTAATTTCTCCGCATTGCAAGGTGCAATTCTGAAATTTTTTGCTTTTTCCTGCTCCTCTTAGCATGATAAAGAAGATTCAAAGAGAGTGAGATGCCAGCTCCTTTCATTCAGTCAGTAGCTTCAATCATTTCTGGACGTTTTTCAATGGCAAAAATCAATGAATATTGTAAATGCACAAACAGTAAATTCTCCGCATTGCAAGTTGCAATTCTGAAATTTTTTGCTTTTTCCTGCTCCTCTTAGCATGATAAAGAAGATTCAAAGAGAGTGAGATGCCAGCTCCTTTCCTTCAGTCAGTAGCTTCAATCATTTCTGGTATATGAATAACATGATGTTTTTCAATGGCAAAAATCAATGAATTTTGTAAATGCACAAACAGTAATTTCTCCGCATTGCAAGGCGCAATTCTGAAATTTTTTGCTTTTTCCTGCTCCTCTTAGCATGATAAAGAAGATTCAAAGAGAGTGAGATGCCAGCTCCTTTCATTCAGTCAGTAGCTTCAATCATTTCTGGACATTTTTCAATGGCAAAAATCAATGAATATTGTAAATGCACAAACAGTAATTTCTCCGCATTGCAAGGTGCAATTCTGAAATTTTTTGCTTTTTCCTGCTCCTCTTAGCATGATAAAGAAGATTCAAAGAGAGTGAGATGCCAGCTCCTTTCATTCAGTCAGTAGCTTCAATCATTTCTGGACGTTTTTCAATGGCAAAAATCAATGAATATTGTAAATGCACAAACAGTAATTTCTCCGCATTGCAAGGTGCAATTCTGAAATTTTTTGCTTTTTCCTGCTCCTCTTAGCATGATAAAGAAGATTCAAAGAGAGTGAGGTGCCAGCTCCTTTCATTCAGTCAGGAGCTTCAAACATTTCTGGTATATGAATAACATGTTTTTCAATGGCAAAAATCAATGAATATTGTAAATGCACAAACAGTAAATTCTCCGCATTGCAAGGTGCAATTCTGAAATTTTTTGCTTTTTCCTGCTCCTCTTAGCATGATAAAGAAGATTCAAAGAGAGTGAGATGCCAGCTCCTTTCATTCAGTCAGTAGCTTCAATCATTTCTGGACGTTTTTCAATGGCAAAAATCAATGAATATTGTAAATGCACAAACTGTAATTTCTCCGCATTGCAAGGTGCAATTCTGAAATTTTTTGCTTTTTCCTGCTCCTCTTAGCATGATAAAGAAGATTCAAAGAGAGTGAGATGCCAGCTCCTTTCATTCAGTCAGTAGCTTCAATCATTTCTGGACGTTTTTCAATGGCAAAAATCAACGAATATTGTAAATGCACAAACAGTAATTTCTCCGCATTGCAAGGTGCAATTCTGAAATTTTTTGCTTTTTCCTGCTCCTCTTAGCATGATAAAGAAGATTCAAAGAGAGTGAGATGCCAGCTCCTTTCATTCAGTCAGTAGCTACAATCATTTCTGGACGTTTTTCAATGGCAAAAATCAATGAATATTGTAAATGCACAAACTGTAATTTCTCCGCATTGCAAGGTGCAATTCTGAAATTTTTTGCTTTTTCCTGCTCCACTTAGCATGATAAAGAAGATTCAAAGAGAGTGAGATGCCAGCTCCTTTCATTCAGTCAGTAGCTTCAATCATTTCTGGACGTTTTTCAATGGCAAAAATCAATGAATATTGTAAATGCACAAACAGTAATTTCTCCGCATTGCAAGTTGCAATTCTGAAATTTTTTGCTTTTTCCTGCTCCTCTTAGCATGATAAAGAAGATTCAAAGAGAGTGAGATGCCAGCTCCTTTCATTCAGTCAGTAGCTTCAATCATTTCTGGACGTTTTTCAATGGCAAAAATCAATGAATATTGTAAATGCACAAACAGTAATTTCTCCGCATTGCAAGGTGCAATTCTGAAATTTTTTGCTTTTTCCTGCTCCTCTTAGCATGATAAAGAAGATTCAAAGAGAGTGAGGTGCCAGCTCCTTTCATTCAGTCAGGAGCTTCAAACATTTCTGGTATATGAATAACATGTTTTTCAATGGCAAAAATCAATGAATATTGTAAATGCACAAACAGTAAATTCTCCGCATTGCAAGGTGCAATTCTGAAATTTTTTGCTTTTTCCTGCTCCTCTTAGCATGATAAAGAAGATTCAAAGAGAGTGAGATGCCAGCTCCTTTCATTCAGTCAGTAGCTTCAATCATTTCTGGACGTTTTTCAATGGCAAAAATCAATGAATATTGTAAATGCACAAACTGTAATTTCTCCGCATTGCAAGGTGCAATTCTGAAATTTTTTGCTTTTTCCTGCTCCTCTTAGCATGATAAAGAAGATTCAAAGAGAGTGAGATGCCAGCTCCTTTCATTCAGTCAGTAGCTTCAATCATTTCTGGACGTTTTTCAATGGCAAAAATCAACGAATATTGTAAATGCACAAACAGTAATTTCTCCGCATTGCAAGGTGCAATTCTGAAATTTTTTGCTTTTTCCTGCTCCTCTTAGCATGATAAAGAAGATTCAAAGAGAGTGAGATGCCAGCTCCTTTCATTCAGTCAGTAGCTTCAATCATTTCTGGACGTTTTTCAATGGCAAAAATCAATGAATATTGTAAATGCACAAACTGTAATTTCTCCGCATTGCAAGGTGCAATTCTGAAATTTTTTGCTTTTTCCTGCTCCACTTAGCATGATAAAGAAGATTCAAAGAGAGTGAGATGCCAGCTCCTTTCATTCAGTCAGTAGCTTCAATCATTTCTGGACGTTTTTCAATGGCAAAAATCAATGAATATTGTAAATGCACAAACAGTAATTTCTCCGCATTGCAAGTTGCAATTCTGAAATTTTTTGCTTTTTCCTGCTCCTCTTAGCATGATAAAGAAGATTCAAAGAGAGTGAGATGCCAGCTCCTTTCATTCAGTCAGTACCTTCAATCATTTCTGGACGTTTTTCAATGGCAAAAATCAATGAATATTGTAAATGCACAAACAGTAATTTCTCCGCATTGCAAGGTGCAATTCTGAAATTTTTTGCTTTTTCCTGCTCCTCTTAGCATGATAAAGAAGATTCAAAGAGAGTGAGATGCCAGCTCCTTTCATTCAGTCAGTAGCTTCAAACATTTCTGGTATATGAATAACATGATGTTTTTCAATGGCAAAAATCAATGAATATTGTAAATGCACAAACAGTAATTTCTCCGCATTGCAAGGTGCAAGTCTGAAATTTTTTGCTTTTTTCTGCTCCTCTTAGCATGATAAAGAAGATTCAAAGAGAGTGAGATGCCAGCTCCTTTCATTCAGTCAGTAGCTTCAAACATTTCTGGTATATGAATAACATGATGTTTTTCAATGGCAAAAATCAATGAATATTGTAAATGCACAAACAGTAATTTCTCCGCATTGCAAGGTGCAAGTCTGAAATTTTTTGCTTTTTCCTGCTCCTCTTAGCATGATAAAGAAGATTCAAAGAGAGTGAGATGCCAGCTACTTTCATTCAGTCAGTAGCTTCAATCATTTCTGGACGTTTTTCAATGGTAAAAATCAATGAATATTGTAAATGCACAAACAGTAATTTCTCCACATTGCAAGGTGCAATTCTGAAATTTTTTGCTTTTTCATGCTCCTCTTAGCATGATAAAGAAGATTCAAAGAGATTGAGATGCCAGCTCCTTTCATTCAGTCAGTAGCTTCAAACATTTCTGGTATATGAATAACATTATGTTTTTCAATGGCAAAAATCAATGAATATTGTAAATGCACAAACAGTAATTTCTCCGCATTGCAAGGTGCAATTCTGAAATTTTTTGCTTTTTCCTGCTCCTCTTAGCATGATAAAGAAGATTCAAAGAGAGTGAGATGCCAGCTCCTTTCATTCAGTCAGTAGCTTCAAACATTTCTGGTATATGAATAACATGATGTTTTTCAATGGCAAAAATCAATGAATATTGTAAATGCACAAACAGTAATTTCTCCGCATTGCAAGGTGCAATTCTGAAATTTTTTGCTTTTTCCTGCTCCTCTTAGCATGATAAAGAAGATTCAAAGAGAGTGAGATGCCAGCTCCTTTCATTCAGTCAGTAGCTTCAATCATTTCTGGACGTTTTTCAATGGCAAAAATCAACGAATATTGTAAATGCACAAACAGTAATTTCTCCGCATTGCAAGGTGCAATTCTGAAATTTTTTGCTTTTTCCTGCTCCTCTTAGCATGATAAAGAAGATTCAAAGAGAGTGAGATGCCAGCTCCTTTCATTCAGTCAGTAGCTTCAATCATTTCTGGACGTTTTTCAATGGCAAAAATGAATGAATATTGTAAATGCACAAACTGTAATTTCTCCGCATTGCAAGGTGCAATTCTGAAATTTTTTGCTTTTTCCTGCTCCTCTTAGCATGATAAAGAAGATTCAAAGAGAGTGAGATGCCAGCTCCTTTCATTCAGTCAGTAGCTTCAATAATTTCTGGACGTTTTTCAATGGCAAAAATCAATGAATATTGTAAATGCACAAACAGTAAATTCTCCGCATTGCAAGGTGCAATTCTGAAATTTTTTGCTTTTTCCTGCTCCTCTTAGCATGATAAAGAAGATTCAAAGAGAGTGAGATGCCAGCTCCTTTCCTTCAGTCAGTAGCTTCAATCATTTCTGGTATATGAATAACATAATGTTTTTCAATGGCAAAAATCAATGAATTTTGTAAATGCACAAACAGTAATTTCTCCGCATTGCAAGGCGCAATTCTGAAATTTTTTGCTTTTTCCTGCTCCTCTTAGCATGATAAAGAAGATTCAAAGAGAGTGAGATGCCAGCTCCTTTCATTCAGTCAGTAGCTTCAATCATTTCTGGACATTTTTCAATGGCAAAAATCAATGAATATTGTAAATGCACAAACAGTAATTTCTCCGCATTGCAAGGTGCAATTCTGAAATTTTTTGCTTTTTCCTGCTCCTCTTAGCATGATAAAGAAGATTCAAAGAGAGTGAGGTGCCAGCTCCTTTCATTCAGTCAGGAGCTTCAAACATTTCTGGTATATGAATAACATGTTTTTCAATGGCAAAAATCAATGAATATTGTAAATGCACAAACAGTAAATTCTCCGCATTGCAAGGTGCAATTCTGAAATTTTTTGCTTTTTCCTGCTCCTCTTAGCATGATAAAGAAGATTCAAAGAGAGTGAGATGCCAGCTCCTTTCATTCAGTCAGTAGCTTCAATCATTTCTGGACGTTTTTCAATGGCAAAAATCAATGAATATTGTAA
This sequence comes from Phyllobates terribilis, assembly GCF_046119375.1. NCBI lineage: Eukaryota > Metazoa > Chordata > Amphibia > Anura > Dendrobatidae > Phyllobates > Phyllobates terribilis. The sequence continues at coordinate 59,405 of NW_027364730.1, forward strand.
ATGCACAAACTGTAATTTCTCCGCATTGCAAGGTGCAATTCTGAAATTTTTTGCTTTTTCCTGCTCCTCTTAGCATGATAAAGAAGATTCAAAGAGAGTGAGATGCCAGCTCCTTTCATTCAGTCAGTAGCTTCAATCATTTCTGGACGTTTTTCAATGGCAAAAATCAACGAATATTGTAAATGCACAAACAGTAATTTCTCCGCATTGCAAGGTGCAATTCTGAAATTTTTTGCTTTTTCCTGCTCCTCTTAGCATGATAAAGAAGATTCAAAGAGAGTGAGATGCCAGCTCCTTTCATTCAGTCAGTAGCTTCAATCATTTCTGGACGTTTTTCAATGGCAAAAATCAATGAATATTGTAAATGCACAAACTGTAATTTCTCCGCATTGCAAGGTGCAATTCTGAAATTTTTTGCTTTTTCCTGCTCCACTTAGCATGATAAAGAAGATTCAAAGAGAGTGAGATGCCAGCTCCTTTCATTCAGTCAGTAGCTTCAATCATTTCTGGACGTTTTTCAATGGCAAAAATCAATGAATATTGTAAATGCACAAACAGTAAATTCTCCGCATTGCAAGTTGCAATTCTGAAATTTTTTGCTTTTTCCTGCTCCTCTTAGCATGATAAAGAAGATTCAAAGAGAGTGAGATGCCAGTTCCTTTCCTTCAGTCAGTAGCTTCAATCATTTCTGGTATATGAATAACATGATGTTTTTCAATGGCAAAAATCAATGAATTTTGTAAATGCACAAACAGTAATTTCTCCGCATTGCAAGGCGCAATTCTGAAATTTTTTGCTTTTTCCTGCTCCTCTTAGCATGATAAAGAAGATTCAAAGAGAGTGAGATGCCAGCTCCTTTCATTCAGTCAGTAGCTTCAATCATTTCTGGACATTTTTCAATGGCAAAAATCAATGAATATTGTAAATGCACAAACAGTAATTTCTCCGCATTGCAAGGTGCAATTCTGAAATTTTTTGCTTTTTCCTGCTCCTCTTAGCATGATAAAGAAGATTCAAAGAGAGTGAGATGCCAGCTCCTTTCATTCAGTCAGTAGCTTCAATCATTTCTGGACGTTTTTCAATGGCAAAAATCAATGAATATTGTAAATGCACAAACAGTAATTTCTCCGCATTGCAAGGTGCAATTCTGAAATTTTTTGCTTTTTCCTGCTCCTCTTAGCATGATAAAGAAGATTCAAAGAGAGTGAGGTGCCAGCTCCTTTCATTCAGTCAGGAGCTTCAAACATTTCTGGTATATGAATAACATGTTTTTCAATGGCAAAAATCAATGAATATTGTAAATGCACAAACAGTAAATTCTCCGCATTGCAAGGTGCAATTCTGAAATTTTTTGCTTTTTCCTGCTCCTCTTAGCATGATAAAGAAGATTCAAAGAGAGTGAGATGCCAGCTCCTTTCATTCAGTCAGTAGCTTCAATCATTTCTGGACGTTTTTCAATGGCAAAAATCAATGAATATTGTAAATGCACAAACTGTAATTTCTCCGCATTGCAAGGTGCAATTCTGAAATTTTTTGCTTTTTCCTGCTCCTCTTAGCATGATAAAGAAGATTCAAAGAGAGTGAGATGCCAGCTCCTTTCATTCAGTCAGTAGCTTCAATCATTTCTGGACGTTTTTCAATGGCAAAAATCAACGAATATTGTAAATGCACAAACAGTAATTTCTCCGCATTGCAAGGTGCAATTCTGAAATTTTTTGCTTTTTCCTGCTCCTCTTAGCATGATAAAGAAGATTCAAAGAGAGTGAGATGCCAGCTCCTTTCATTCAGTCAGTAGCTTCAATCATTTCTGGACGTTTTTCAATGGCAAAAATCAATGAATATTGTAAATGCACAAACTGTAATTTCTCCGCATTGCAAGGTGCAATTCTGAAATTTTTTGCTTTTTCCTGCTCCACTTAGCATGATAAAGAAGATTCAAAGAGAGTGAGATGCCAGCTCCTTTCATTCAGTCAGTAGCTTCAATCATTTCTGGACGTTTTTCAATGGCAAAAATCAATGAATATTGTAAATGCACAAACAGTAATTTCTCCGCATTGCAAGTTGCAATTCTGAAATTTTTTGCTTTTTCCTGCTCCTCTTAGCATGATAAAGAAGATTCAAAGACAGTGAGATGCCAGCTCCTTTCATTCAGTCAGTACCTTCAATCATTTCTGGACGTTTTACAATGGCAAAAATCAATGAATATTGTAAATGCACAAACAGTAATTTCTCCGCATTGCAAGGTGCAATTCTGAAATTTTTTGCTTTTTCCTGCTCCTCTTAGCATGATAAAGAAGATTCAAAGAGAGTGAGATGCCAGCTCCTTTCATTCAGTCAGTAGCTTCAAACATTTCTGGTATATGAATAACATGATGTTTTTCAATGGCAAAAATCAATGAATATTGTAAATGCACAAACAGTAATTTCTCCGCATTGCAAGGTGCAAGTCTGAAATTTTTTGCTTTTTTCTGCTCCTCTTAGCATGATAAAGAAGATTCAAAGAGAGTGAGATGCCAGCTCCTTTCATTCAGTCAGTAGCTTCAAACATTTCTGGTATATGAATAACATGATGTTTTTCAATGGCAAAAATCAATGAATATTGTAAATGCACAAACAGTAATTTCTCCGCATTGCAAGGTGCAAGTCTGAAATTTTTTGCTTTTTCCTGCTCCTCTTAGCATGATAAAGAAGATTCAAAGAGAGTGAGATGCCAGCTACTTTCATTCAGTCAGTAGCTTCAATCATTTCTGGACGTTTTTCAATGGTAAAAATCAATGAATATTGTAAATGCACAAACAGTAATTTCTCCACATTGCAAGGTGCAATTCTGAAATTTTTTGCTTTTTCATGCTCCTCTTAGCATGATAAAGAAGATTCAAAGAGAGTGAGGTGCCAGCTCCTTTCATTCAGTCAGGAGCTTCAAACATTTCTGGTATATGAATAACATGTTTTTCAATGGCAAAAATCAATGAATATTGTAAATGCACAAACAGTAAATTCTCCGCATTGCAAGGTGCAATTCTGAAATTTTTTGCTTTTTCCTGCTCCTCTTAGCATGATAAAGAAGATTCAAAGAGAGTGAGATGCCAGCTCCTTTCATTCAGTCAGTAGCTTCAATCATTTCTGGACGTTTTTCAATGGCAAAAATCAATGAATATTGTAAATGCACAAACTGTAATTTCTCCGCATTGCAAGGTGCAATTCTGAAATTTTTTGCTTTTTCCTGCTCCTCTTAGCATGATAAAGAAGATTCAAAGAGAGTGAGATGCCAGCTCCTTTCATTCAGTCAGTAGCTTCAATCATTTCTGGACGTTTTTCAATGGCAAAAATCAACGAATATTGTAAATGCACAAACAGTAATTTCTCCGCATTGCAAGGTGCAATTCTGAAATTTTTTGCTTTTTCCTGCTCCTCTTAGCATGATAAAGAAGATTCAAAGAGAGTGAGATGCCAGCTCCTTTCATTCAGTCAGTAGCTTCAATCATTTCTGGACGTTTTTCAATGGCAAAAATCAATGAATATTGTAAATGCACAAACTGTAATTTCTCCGCATTGCAAGGTGCAATTCTGAAATTTTTTGCTTTTTCCTGCTCCACTTAGCATGATAAAGAAGATTCAAAGAGAGTGAGATGCCAGCTCCTTTCATTCAGTCAGTAGCTTCAATCATTTCTGGACGTTTTTCAATGGCAAAAATCAATGAATATTGTAAATGCACAAACAGTAAATTCTCTGCATTGCAAGTTGCAATTCTGAAATTTTTTGCTTTTTCCTGCTCCTCTTAGCATGATAAAGAAGATTCAAAGAGAGTGAGATGCCAGTTCCTTTCCTTCAGTCAGTAGCTTCAATCATTTCTGGTATATGAATAACATGATGTTTTTCAATGGCAAAAATCAATGAATTTTGTAAATGCACAAACAGTAATTTCTCCGCATTGCAAGGCGCAATTCTGAAATTTTTTGCTTTTTCCTGCTCCTCTTAGCATGATAAAGAAGATTCAAAGAGAGTGAGATGCCAGCTCCTTTCATTCAGTCAGTAGCTTCAATCATTTCTGGACATTTTTCAATGGCAAAAATCAATGAATATTGTAAATGCACAAACAGTAATTTCTCCGCATTGCAAGGTGCAATTCTGAAATTTTTTGCTTTTTCCTGCTCCTCTTAGCATGATAAAGAAGATTCAAAGAGAGTGAGATGCCAGCTCCTTTCATTCAGTCAGTAGCTTCAATCATTTCTGGACGTTTTTCAATGGCAAAAATCAATGAATATTGTAAATGCACAAACAGTAATTTCTCCGCATTGCAAGGTGCAATTCTGAAATTTTTTGCTTTTTCCTGCTCCTCTTAGCATGATAAAGAAGATTCAAAGAGAGTGAGGTGCCAGCTCCTTTCATTCAGTCAGGAGCTTCAAACATTTCTGGTATATGAATAACATGTTTTTCAATGGCAAAAATCAATGAATATTGTAAATGCACAAACAGTAAATTCTCCGCATTGCAAGGTGCAATTCTGAAATTTTTTGCTTTTTCCTGCTCCTCTTAGCATGATAAAGAAGATTCAAAGAGAGTGAGATGCCAGCTCCTTTCATTCAGTCAGTAGCTTCAATCATTTCTGGACGTTTTTCAATGGCAAAAATCAATGAATATTGTAAATGCACAAACTGTAATTTCTCCGCATTGCAAGGTGCAATTCTGAAATTTTTTGCTTTTTCCTGCTCCTCTTAGCATGATAAAGAAGATTCAAAGAGAGTGAGATGCCAGCTCCTTTCATTCAGTCAGTAGCTTCAATCATTTCTGGACGTTTTTCAATGGCAAAAATCAACGAATATTGTAAATGCACAAACAGTAATTTCTCCGCATTGCAAGGTGCAATTCTGAAATTTTTTGCTTTTTCCTGCTCCTCTTAGCATGATAAAGAAGATTCAAAGAGAGTGAGATGCCAGCTCCTTTCATTCAGTCAGTAGCTTCAATCATTTCTGGACGTTTTTCAATGGCAAAAATCAATGAATATTGTATATGCACAAACTGTAATTTCTCCGCATTGCAAGGTGCAATTCTGAAATTTTTTGCTTTTTCCTGCTCCACTTAGCATGATAAAGAAGATTCAAAGAGAGTGAGATGCCAGCTCCTTTCATTCAGTCAGTAGCTTCAATCATTTCTGGACGTTTTTCAATGGCAAAAATCAATGAATATTGTAAATGCACAAACAGTAATTTCTCCGCATTGCAAGTTGCAATTCTGAAATTTTTTGCTTTTTCCTGCTCCTCTTAGCATGATAAAGAAGATTCAAAGAGAGTGAGATGCCAGCTCCTTTCATTCAGTCAGTACCTTCAATCATTTCTGGACGTTTTACAATGGCAAAAATCAATGAATATTGTAAATGCACAAACAGTAATTTCTCCGCATTGCAAGGTGCAATTCTGAAATTTTTTGCTTTTTCCTGCTCCTCTTAGCATGATAAAGAAGATTCAAAGAGAGTGAGATGCCAGCTCCTTTCATTCAGTCAGTAGCTTCAAACATTTCTGGTATATGAATAACATGATGTTTTTCAATGGCAAAAATCAATGAATATTGTAAATGCACAAACAGTAATTTCTCCGCATTGCAAGGTGCAAGTCTGAAATTTTTTGCTTTTTTCTGCTCCTCTTAGCATGATAAAGAAGATTCAAAGAGAGTGAGATGCCAGCTCCTTTCATTCAGTCAGTAGCTTCAAACATTTCTGGTATATGAATAACATGATGTTTTTCAATGGCAAAAATCAATGAATATTGTAAATGCACAAACAGTAATTTCTCCGCATTGCAAGGTGCAAGTCTGAAATTTTTTGCTTTTTCCTGCTCCTCTTAGCATGATAAAGAAGATTCAAAGAGAGTGAGATGCCAGCTACTTTCATTCAGTCAGTAGCTTCAATCATTTCTGGACGTTTTTCAATGGTAAAAATCAATGAATATTGTAAATGCACAAACAGTAATTTCTCCACATTGCAAGGTGCAATTCTGAAATTTTTTGCTTTTTCATGCTCCTCTTAGCATGATAAAGAAGATTCAAAGAGATTGAGATGCCAGCTCCTTTCATTCAGTCAGTAGCTTCAAACATTTCTGGTATATGAATAACATTATGTTTTTCAATGGCAAAAATCAATGAATATTGTAAATGCACAAACAGTAATTTCTCCGCATTGCAAGGTGCAATTCTGAAATTTTTTGCTTTTTCCTGCTCCTCTTAGCATGATAAAGAAGATTCAAAGAGAGTGAGATGCCAGCTCCTTTCATTCAGTCAGTAGCTTCAAACATTTCTGGTATATGAATAACATGATGTTTTTCAATGGCAAAAATCAATGAATATTGTAAATGCACAAACAGTAATTTCTCCGCATTGCAAGGTGCAATTCTGAAATTTTTTGCTTTTTCCTGCTCCTCTTAGCATGATAAAGAAGATTCAAAGAGAGTGAGATGCCAGCTCCTTTCATTCAGTCAGTAGCTTCAATCATTTCTGGACGTTTTTCAATGGCAAAAATCAACGAATATTGTAAATGCACAAACAGTAATTTCTCCGCATTGCAAGGTGCAATTCTGAAATTTTTTGCTTTTTCCTGCTCCTCTTAGCATGATAAAGAAGATTCAAAGAGAGTGAGATGCCAGCTCCTTTCATTCAGTCAGTAGCTTCAATCATTTCTGGACGTTTTTCAATGGCAAAAATGAATGAATATTGTAAATGCACAAACTGTAATTTCTCCGCATTGCAAGGTGCAATTCTGAAATTTTTTGCTTTTTCCTGCTCCTCTTAGCATGATAAAGAAGATTCAAAGAGAGTGAGATGCCAGCTCCTTTCATTCAGTCAGTAGCTTCAATAATTTCTGGACGTTTTTCAATGGCAAAAATCAATGAATATTGTAAATGCACAAACAGTAAATTCTCCGCATTGCAAGGTGCAATTCTGAAATTTTTTGCTTTTTCCTGCTCCTCTTAGCATGATAAAGAAGATTCAAAGAGAGTGAGATGCCAGCTCCTTTCCTTCAGTCAGTAGCTTCAATCATTTCTGGTATATGAATAACATAATGTTTTTCAATGGCAAAAATCAATGAATTTTGTAAATGCACAAACAGTAATTTCTCCGCATTGCAAGGCGCAATTCTGAAATTTTTTGCTTTTTCCTGCTCCTCTTAGCATGATAAAGAAGATTCAAAGAGAGTGAGATGCCAGCTCCTTTCATTCAGTCAGTAGCTTCAATCATTTCTGGACATTTTTCAATGGCAAAAATCAATGAATATTGTAAATGCACAAACAGTAATTTCTCCGCATTGCAAGGTGCAATTCTGAAATTTTTTGCTTTTTCCTGCTCCTCTTAGCATGATAAAGAAGATTCAAAGAGAGTGAGGTGCCAGCTCCTTTCATTCAGTCAGGAGCTTCAAACATTTCTGGTATATGAATAACATGTTTTTCAATGGCAAAAATCAATGAATATTGTAAATGCACAAACAGTAAATTCTCCGCATTGCAAGGTGCAATTCTGAAATTTTTTGCTTTTTCCTGCTCCTCTTAGAATGATAAAGAAGATTCAAAGAGAGTGAGATGCCAGCTCCTTTCATTCAGTCAGTAGCTTCAATCATTTCTGGACGTTTTTCAATGGCAAAAATCAATGAATATTGTAAATGCACAAACTGTAATTTCTCCGCATTGCAAGGTGCAATTCTGAAATTTATTGCTTTTTCCAGCTCCACTTAGCATGATAAAGAAGATTCAAAGAGAGTGAGATGCCAGCTCCTTTCATTCAGTCAGTAGCTTCAATCATTTCTGGACGTTTTTCAATGGCAAAAATCAATGAATATTGTAAATGCACAAACAGTAATTTCTCCGCATTGCAAGTTGCAATTCTGAAATTTTTTGCTTTTTCCTGCTCCTCTTAGCATGATAAAGAAGATTCAAAGAGAGTGAGATGCCAGCTCCTTTCATTCAGTCAGTAGCTTCAATCATTTCTGGACGTTTTTCAATGGCAAAAATCAATGAATATTGTAAATGCACAAACTGTAATTTCTCCGCATTGCAAGGTGCAATTCTGAAATTTTTTGCTTTTTCCTGCTCCTCTTAGCATGATAAAGAAGATTCAAAGAGAGTGAGATGCCAGCTCCTTTCATTCAGTCAGTAGCTTCAATCATTTCTGGACGTTTTTCAATGGCAAAAATCAACGAATATTGTAAATGCACAAACAGTAATTTCTCCGCATTGCAAGGTGCAATTCTGAAATTTTTTGCTTTTTCCTGCTCCTCTTAGCATGATAAAGAAGATTCAAAGAGAGTGAGATGCCAGCTCCTTTCATTCAGTCAGTAGCTTCAATCATTTCTGGACGTTTTTCAATGGCAAAAATCAATGAATATTGTAAATGCACAAACTGTAATTTCTCCGCATTGCAAGGTGCAATTCTGAAATTTTTTGCTTTTTCCTGCTCCACTTAGCATGATAAAGAAGATTCAAAGAGAGTGAGATGCCAGCTCCTTTCATTCAGTCAGTAGCTTCAATCATTTCTGGACGTTTTTCAATGGCAAAAATCAATGAATATTGTAAATGCACAAACAGTAATTTCTCCGCATTGCAAGTTGCAATTCTGAAATTTTTTGCTTTTTCCTGCTCCTCTTAGCATGATAAAGAAGATTCAAAGAGAGTGAGATGCCAGCTCCTTTCATTCAGTCAGTACCTTCAATCATTTCTGGACGTTTTTCAATGGCAAAAATCAATGAATATTGTAAATGCACAAACAGTAATTTCTCCGCATTGCAAGGTGCAATTCTGAAATTTTTTGCTTTTTCCTGCTCCTCTTAGCATGATAAAGAAGATTCAAAGAGAGTGAGATGCCAGCTCCTTTCATTCAGTCAGTAGCTTCAAACATTTCTGGTATATGAATAACATGATGTTTTTCAATGGCAAAAATCAATGAATATTGTAAATGCACAAACAGTAATTTCTCCGCATTGCAAGGTGCAAGTCTGAAATTTTTTGCTTTTTTCTGCTCCTCTTAGCATGATAAAGAAGATTCAAAGAGAGTGAGATGCCAGCTCCTTTCATTCAGTCAGTAGCTTCAAACATTTCTGGTATATGAATAACATGATGTTTTTCAATGGCAAAAATCAATGAATATTGTAAATGCACAAACAGTAATTTCTCCGCATTGCAAGGTGCAAGTCTGAAATTTTTTGCTTTTTCCTGCTCCTCTTAGCATGATAAAGAAGATTCAAAGAGAGTGAGATGCCAGCTACTTTCATTCAGTCAGTAGCTTCAATCATTTCTGGACGTTTTTCAATGGTAAAAATCAATGAATATTGTAAATGCACAAACAGTAATTTCTCCACATTGCAAGGTGCAATTCTGAAATTTTTTGCTTTTTCATGCTCCTCTTAGCATGATAAAGAAGATTCAAAGAGATTGAGATGCCAGCTCCTTTCATTCAGTCAGTAGCTTCAAACATTTCTGGTATATGAATAACATTATGTTTTTCAATGGCAAAAATCAATGAATATTGTAAATGCACAAACAGTAATTTCTCCGCATTGCAAGGTGCAATTCTGAAATTTTTTGCTTTTTCCTGCTCCTCTTAGCATGATAAAGAAGATTCAAAGAGAGTGAGATGCCAGCTCCTTTCATTCAGTCAGTAGCTTCAAACATTTCTGGTATATGAATAACATGATGTTTTTCAATGGCAAAAATCAATGAATATTGTAAATGCACAAACAGTAATTTCTCCGCATTGCAAGGTGCAATTCTGAAATTTTTTGCTTTTTCCTGCTCCTCTTAGCATGATAAAGAAGATTCAAAGAGAGTGAGATGCCAGCTCCTTTCCTTCAGTCAGTAGCTTCAATCATTTCTGGTATATGAATAACATAATGTTTTTCAATGGCAAAAATCAATGAATTTTGTAAATGCACAAACAGTAATTTCTCCGCATTGCAAGGCGCAATTCTGAAATTTTTTGCTTTTTCCTGCTCCTCTTAGCATGATAAAGAAGATTCAAAGAGAGTGAGATGCCAGCTCCTTTCATTCAGTCAGTAGCTTCAATCATTTCTGGACATTTTTCAATGGCAAAAATCAATGAATATTGTAAATGCACAAACAGTAATTTCTCCGCATTGCAAGGTGCAATTCTGAAATTTTTTGCTTTTTCCTGCTCCTCTTAGCATGATAAAGAAGATTCAAAGAGAGTGAGGTGCCAGCTCCTTTCATTCAGTCAGGAGCTTCAAACATTTCTGGTATATGAATAACATGTTTTTCAATGGCAAAAATCAATGAATATTGTAAATGCACAAACAGTAAATTCTCCGCATTGCAAGGTGCAATTCTGAAATTTTTTGCTTTTTCCTGCTCCTCTTAGCATGATAAAGAAGATTCAAAGAGAGTGAGATGCCAGCTCCTTTCATTCAGTCAGTAGCTTCAATCATTTCTGGACGTTTTTCAATGGCAAAAATCAATGAATATTGTAAATGCACAAACTGTAATTTCTCCGCATTGCAAGGTGCAATTCTGAAATTTTTTGCTTTTTCCTGCTCCTCTTAGCATGATAAAGAAGATTCAAAGAGAGTGAGATGCCAGCTCCTTTCATTCAGTCAGTAGCTTCAATCATTTCTGGACGTTTTTCAATGGCAAAAATCAACGAATATTGTAAATGCACAAACAGTAATTTCTCCGCATTGCAAGGTGCAATTCTGAAATTTTTTGCTTTTTCCTGCTCCTCTTAGCATGATAAAGAAGATTCAAAGAGAGTGAGATGCCAGCTCCTTTCATTCAGTCAGTAGCTTCAATCATTTCTGGACGTTTTTCAATGGCAAAAATCAATGAATATTGTAAATGCACAAACTGTAATTTCTCCGCATTGCAAGGTGCAATTCTGAAATTTTTTGCTTTTTCCTGCTCCACTTAGCATGATAAAGAAGATTCAAAGAGAGTGAGATGCCAGCTCCTTTCATTCAGTCAGTAGCTTCAATCATTTCTGGACGTTTTTCAATGGCAAAAATCAATGAATATTGTAAATGCACAAACAGTAAATTCTCCGCATTGCAAGTTGCAATTCTGAAATTTTTTGCTTTTTCCTGCTCCTCTTAGCATGATAAAGAAGATTCAAAGAGAGTGAGATGCCAGTTCCTTTCCTTCAGTCAGTAGCTTCAATCATTTCTGGTATATGAATAACATGATGTTTTTCAATGGCAAAAATCAATGAATTTTGTAAATGCACAAACAGTAATTTCTCCGCATTGCAAGGCGCAATTCTGAAATTTTTTGCTTTTTCCTGCTCCTCTTAGCATGATAAAGAAGATTCAAAGAGAGTGAGATGCCAGCTCCTTTCATTCAGTCAGTAGCTTCAATCATTTCTGGACATTTTTCAATGGCAAAAATCAATGAATATTGTAAATGCACAAACAGTAATTTCTCCGCATTGCAAGGTGCAATTCTGAAATTTTTTGCTTTTTCCTGCTCCTCTTAGCATGATAAAGAAGATTCAAAGAGAGTGAGATGCCAGCTCCTTTCATTCAGTCAGTAGCTTCAATCATTTCTGGACGTTTTTCAATGGCAAAAATCAATGAATATTGTAAATGCACAAACAGTAATTTCTCCGCATTGCAAGGTGCAATTCTGAAATTTTTTGCTTTTTCCTGCTCCTCTTAGCATGATAAAGAAGATTCAAAGAGAGTGAGGTGCCAGCTCCTTTCATTCAGTCAGGAGCTTCAAACATTTCTGGTATATGAATAACATGTTTTTCAATGGCAAAAATCAATGAATATTGTAAATGCACAAACAGTAAATTCTCCGCATTGCAAGGTGCAATTCTGAAATTTTTTGCTTTTTCCTGCTCCTCTTAGCATGATAAAGAAGATTCAAAGAGAGTGAGATGCCAGCTCCTTTCATTCAGTCAGTAGCTTCAATCATTTCTGGACGTTTTTCAATGGCAAAAATCAATGAATATTGTAAATGCACAAACTGTAATTTCTCCGCATTGCAAGGTGCAATTCTGAAATTTTTTGCTTTTTCCTGCTCCTCTTAGCATGATAAAGAAGATTCAAAGAGAGTGAGATGCCAGCTCCTTTCATTCAGTCAGTAGCTTCAATCATTTCTGGACGTTTTTCAATGGCAAAAATCAACGAATATTGTAAATGCACAAACAGTAATTTCTCCGCATTGCAAGGTGCAATTCTGAAATTTTTTGCTTTTTCCTGCTCCTCTTAGCATGATAAAGAAGATTCAAAGAGAGTGAGATGCCAGCTCCTTTCATTCAGTCAGTAGCTCCAATCATTTCTGGACGTTTTTCAATGGCAAAAATCAATGAATATTGTAAATGCACAAACTGTAATTTCTCCGCATTGCAAGGTGCAATTCTGAAATTTTTTGCTTTTTCCTGCTCCACTTAGCATGATAAAGAAGATTCAAAGAGAGTGAGATGCCAGCTCCTTTCATTCAGTCAGTAGCTTCAATCATTTCTGGACGTTTTTCAATGGCAAAAATCAATGAATATTGTAAATGCACAAACAGTAATTTCTCCGCATTGCAAGTTGCAATTCTGAAATTTTTTGCTTTTTCCTGCTCCTCTTAGCATGATAAAGAAGATTCAAAGAGAGTGAGATGCCAGCTCCTTTCATTCAGTCAGTACCTTCAATCATTTCTGGACGTTTTTCAATGGCAAAAATCAATGAATATTGTAAATGCACAAACAGTAATTTCTCCGCATTGCAAGGTGCAATTCTGAAATTTTTTGCTTTTTCCTGCTCCTCTTAGCATGATAAAGAAGATTCAAAGAGAGTGAGATGCCAGCTCCTTTCATTCAGTCAGTAGCTTCAAACATTTCTGGTATATGAATAACATGATGTTTTTCAATGGCAAAAATCAATGAATATTGTAAATGCACAAACAGTAATTTCTCCGCATTGCAAGGTGCAAGTCTGAAATTTTTTGCTTTTTTCTGCTCCTCTTAGCATGATAAAGAAGATTCAAAGAGAGTGAGATGCCAGCTCCTTTCATTCAGTCAGTAGCTTCAAACATTTCTGGTATATGAATAACATGATGTTTTTCAATGGCAAAAATCAATGAATATTGTAAATGCACAAACAGTAATTTCTCCGCATTGCAAGGTGCAAGTCTGAAATTTTTTGCTTTTTCCTGCTCCTCTTAGCATGATAAAGAAGATTCAAAGAGAGTGAGATGCCAGCTACTTTCATTCAGTCAGTAGCTTCAATCATTTCTGGACGTTTTTCAATGGTAAAAATCAATGAATATTGTAAATGCACAAACAGTAATTTCTCCACATTGCAAGGTGCAATTCTGAAATTTTTTGCTTTTTCATGCTCCTCTTAGCATGATAAAGAAGATTCAAAGAGATTGAGATGCCAGCTCCTTTCATTCAGTCAGTAGCTTCAAACATTTCTGGTATATGAATAACATTATGTTTTTCAATGGCAAAAATCAATGAATATTGTAAATGCACAAACAGTAATTTCTCCGCATTGCAAGGTGCAATTCTGAAATTTTTTGCTTTTTCCTGATCCTCTTAGCATGATAAAGAAGATTCAAAGAGAGTGAGATGCCAGCTCCTTTCATTCAGTCAGTAGCTTCAAACATTTCTGGTATATGAATAACATGATGTTTTTCAATGGCAAAAATCAATGAATATTGTAAATGCACAAACAGTAATTTCTCCGCATTGCAAGGCGCAATTCTGAAATTTTTTGCTTTTTCCTGCTCCTCTTAGCATGATAAAGAAGATTCAAAGAGAGTGAGATGCCAGCTCCTTTCATTCAGTCAGTAGCTTCAATCATTTCTGGACATTTTTCAATGGCAAAAATCAATGAATATTGTAAATGCACAAACAGTAATTTCTCCGCATTGCAAGGTGCAATTCTGAAATTTTTTGCTTTTTCCTGCTCCTCTTAGCATGATAAAGAAGATTCAAAGAGAGTGAGGTGCCAGCTCCTTTCATTCAGTCAGGAGCTTCAAACATTTCTGGTATATGAATAACATGTTTTTCAATGGCAAAAATCAATGAATATTGTAAATGCACAAACAGTAAATTCTCCGCATTGCAAGGTGCAATTCTGAAATTTTTTGCTTTTTCCTGCTCCTCTTAGCATGATAAAGAAGATTCAAAGAGAGTGAGATGCCAGCTCCTTTCATTCAGTCAGTAGCTTCAATCATTTCTGGACGTTTTTCAATGGCAAAAATCAATGAATATTGTAAATGCACAAACTGTAATTTCTCCGCATTGCAAGGTGCAATTCTGAAATTTTTTGCTTTTTCCTGCTCCTCTTAGCATGATAAAGAAGATTCAAAGAGAGTGAGATGCCAGCTCCTTTCATTCAGTCAGTAGCTTCAATCATTTCTGGACGTTTTTCAATGGCAAAAATCAACGAATATTGTAAATGCACAAACAGTAATTTCTCCGCATTGCAAGGTGCAATTCTGAAATTTTTTGCTTTTTCCTGCTCCTCTTAGCATGATAAAGAAGATTCAAAGAGAGTGAGATGCCAGCTCCTTTCATTCAGTCAGTAGCTTCAATCATTTCTGGACGTTTTTCAATGGCAAAAATCAATGAATATTGTAAATGCACAAACTGTAATTTCTCCGCATTGCAAGGTGCAATTCTGAAATTTTTTGCTTTTTCCTGCTCCACTTAGCATGATAAAGAAGATTCAAAGAGAGTGAGATGCCAGCTCCTTTCATTCAGTCAGTAGCTTCAATCATTTCTGGACGTTTTTCAATGGCAAAAATCAATGAATATTGTAAATGCACAAACAGTAAATTCTCCGCATTGCAAGTTGCAATTCTGAAATTTTTTGCTTTTTCCTGCTCCTCTTAGCATGATAAAGAAGATTCAAAGAGAGTGAGATGCCAGTTCCTTTCCTTCAGTCAGTAGCTTCAATCATTTCTGGTATATGAATAACATGATGTTTTTCAATGGCAAAAATCAATGAATTTTGTAAATGCACAAACAGTAATTTCTCCGCATTGCAAGGCGCAATTCTGAAATTTTTTGCTTTTTCCTGCTCCTCTTAGCATGATAAAGAAGATTCAAAGAGAGTGAGATGCCAGCTCCTTTCATTCAGTCAGTAGCTTCAATCATTTCTGGACATTTTTCAATGGCAAAAATCAATGAATATTGTAAATGCACAAACAGTAATTTCTCCGCATTGCAAGGTGCAATTCTGAAATTTTTTGCTTTTTCCTGCTCCTCTTAGCATGATAAAGAAGATTCAAAGAGAGTGAGATGCCAGCTCCTTTCATTCAGTCAGTAGCTTCAATCATTTCTGGACGTTTTTCAATGGCAAAAATCAATGAATATTGTAAATGCACAAACAGTAATTTCTCCGCATTGCAAGGTGCAATTCTGAAATTTTTTGCTTTTTCCTGCTCCTCTTAGCATGATAAAGAAGATTCAAAGAGAGTGAGGTGCCAGCTCCTTTCATTCAGTCAGGAGCTTCAAACATTTCTGGTATATGAATAACATGTTTTTCAATGGCAAAAATCAATGAATATTGTAAATGCACAAACAGTAAATTCTCCGCATTGCAAGGTGCAATTCTGAAATTTTTTGCTTTTTCCTGCTCCTCTTAGCATGATAAAGAAGATTCAAAGAGAGTGAGATGCCAGCTCCTTTCATTCAGTCAGTAGCTTCAATCATTTCTGGACGTTTTTCAATGGCAAAAATCAATGAATATTGTAAATGCACAAACTGTAATTTCTCCGCATTGCAAGGTGCAATTCTGAAATTTTTTGCTTTTTCCTGCTCCTCTTAGCATGATAAAGAAGATTCAAAGAGAGTGAGATGCCAGCTCCTTTCATTCAGTCAGTAGCTTCAATCATTTCTGGACGTTTTTCAATGGCAAAAATCAACGAATATTGTAAATGCACAAACAGTAATTTCTCCGCATTGCAAGGTGCAATTCTGAAATTTTTTGCTTTTTCCTGCTCCTCTTAGCATGATAAAGAAGATTCAAAGAGAGTGAGATGCCAGCTCCTTTCATTCAGTCAGTAGCTTCAATCATTTCTGGACGTTTTTCAATGGCAAAAATCAATGAATATTGTAAATGCACAAACTGTAATTTCTCCGCATTGCAAGGTGCAATTCTGAAATTTTTTGCTTTTTCCTGCTCCACTTAGCATGATAAAGAAGATTCAAAGAGAGTGAGATGCCAGCTCCTTTCATTCAGTCAGTAGCTTCAATCATTTCTGGACGTTTTTCAATGGCAAAAATCAATGAATATTGTAAATGCACAAACAGTAATTTCTCCGCATTGCAAGTTGCAATTCTGAAATTTTTTGCTTTTTCCTGCTCCTCTTAGCATGATAAAGAAGATTCAAAGAGAGTGAGATGCCAGCTCCTTTCATTCAGTCAGTACCTTCAATCATTTCTGGACGTTTTTCAATGGCAAAAATCAATGAATATTGTAAATGCACAAACAGTAATTTCTCCGCATTGCAAGGTGCAATTCTGAAATTTTTTGCTTTTTCCTGCTCCTCTTAGCATGATAAAGAAGATTCAAAGAGAGTGAGATGCCAGCTCCTTTCATTCAGTCAGTAGCTTCAAACATTTCTGGTATATGAATAACATGATGTTTTTCAATGGCAAAAATCAATGAATATTGTAAATGCACAAACAGTAATTTCTCCGCATTGCAAGGTGCAAGTCTGAAATTTTTTGCTTTTTTCTGCTCCTCTTAGCATGATAAAGAAGATTCAAAGAGAGTGAGATGCCAGCTCCTTTCATTCAGTCAGTAGCTTCAAACATTTCTGGTATATGAATAACATGATGTTTTTCAATGGCAAAAATCAATGAATATTGTAAATGCACAAACAGTAATTTCTCCGCATTGCAAGGTGCAAGTCTGAAATTTTTTGCTTTTTCCTGCTCCTCTTAGCATGATAAAGAAGATTCAAAGAGAGTGAGATGCCAGCTACTTTCATTCAGTCAGTAGCTTCAATCATTTCTGGACGTTTTTCAATGGTAAAAATCAATGAATATTGTAAATGCACAAACAGTAATTTCTCCACATTGCAAGGTGCAATTCTGAAATTTTTTGCTTTTTCATGCTCCTCTTAGCATGATAAAGAAGATTCAAAGAGATTGAGATGCCAGCTCCTTTCATTCAGTCAGTAGCTTCAAACATTTCTGGTATATGAATAACATTATGTTTTTCAATGGCAAAAATCAATGAATATTGTAAATGCACAAACAGTAATTTCTCCGCATTGCAAGGTGCAATTCTGAAATTTTTTGCTTTTTCCTGATCCTCTTAGCATGATAAAGAAGATTCAAAGAGAGTGAGATGCCAGCTCCTTTCATTCAGTCAGTAGCTTCAAACATTTCTGGTATATGAATAACATGATGTTTTTCAATGGCAAAAATCAATGAATATTGTAAATGCACAAACAGTAATTTCTCCGCATTGCAAGGTGCAATTCTGAAATTTTTTGCTTTTTCCTGCTCCTCTTAGCATGATAAAGAAGATTCAAAGAGAGTGAGATGCCAGCTCCTTTCATTCAGTCAGTAGCTTCAATCATTTCTGGACGTTTTTCAATGGCAAAAATGAATGAATATTGTAAATGCACAAACTGTAATTTCTCCGCATTGCAAGGTGCAATTCTGAAATTTTTTGCTTTTTCCTGCTCCTCTTAGCATGATAAAGAAGATTCAAAGAGAGTGAGATGCCAGCTCCTTTCATTCAGTCAGTAGCTTCAATAATTTCTGGACGTTTTTCAATGGCAAAAATCAATGAATATTGTAAATGCACAAACAGTAAATTCTCCGCATTGCAAGGTGCAATTCTGAAATTTTTTGCTTTTTCCTGCTCCTCTTAGCATGATAAAGAAGATTCAAAGAGAGTGAGATGCCAGCTCCTTTCCTTCAGTCAGTAGCTTCAATCATTTCTGGTATATGAATAACATAATGTTTTTCAATGGCAAAAATCAATGAATTTTGTAAATGCACAAACAGTAATTTCTCCGCATTGCAAGGCGCAATTCTGAAATTTTTTGCTTTTTCCTGCTCCTCTTAGCATGATAAAGAAGATTCAAAGAGAGTGAGATGCCAGCTCCTTTCATTCAGTCAGTACCTTCAATCATTTCTGGACGTTTTTCAATGGCAAAAATCAATGAATATTGTAAATGCACAAACAGTAATTTCTCCGCATTGCAAGGTGCAATTCTGAAATTTTTTGCTTTTTCCTGCTCCTCTTAGCATGATAAAGAAGATTCAAAGAGAGTGAGATGCCAGCTCCTTTCATTCAGTCAGTAGCTTCAAACATTTCTGGTATATGAATAACATGATGTTTTTCAATGGCAAAAATCAATGAATATTGTAAATGCACAAACAGTAATTTCTCCGCATTGCAAGGTGCAAGTCTGAAATTTTTTGCTTTTTTCTGCTCCTCTTAGCATGATAAAGAAGATTCAAAGAGAGTGAGATGCCAGCTCCTTTCATTCAGTCAGTAGCTTCAAACATTTCTGGTATATGAATAACATGATGTTTTTCAATGGCAAAAATCAATGAATATTGTAAATGCACAAACAGTAATTTCTCCGCATTGCAAGGTGCAAGTCTGAAATTTTTTGCTTTTTCCTGCTCCTCTTAGCATGATAAAGAAGATTCAAAGAGAGTGAGATGCCAGCTACTTTCATTCAGTCAGTAGCTTCAATCATTTCTGGACGTTTTTCAATGGTAAAAATCAATGAATATTGTAAATGCACAAACAGTAATTTCTCCACATTGCAAGGTGCAATTCTGAAATTTTTTGCTTTTTCATGCTCCTCTTAGCATGATAAAGAAGATTCAAAGAGATTGAGATGCCAGCTCCTTTCATTCAGTCAGTAGCTTCAAACATTTCTGGTATATGAATAACATTATGTTTTTCAATGGCAAAAATCAATGAATATTGTAAATGCACAAACAGTAATTTCTCCGCATTGCAAGGTGCAATTCTGAAATTTTTTGCTTTTTCCTGATCCTCTTAGCATGATAAAGAAGATTCAAAGAGAGTGAGATGCCAGCTCCTTTCATTCAGTCAGTAGCTTCAAACATTTCTGGTATATGAATAACATGATGTTTTTCAATGGCAAAAATCAATGAATATTGTAAATGCACAAACAGTAATTTCTCCGCATTGCAAGGTGCAATTCTGAAATTTTTTGCTTTTTCCTGCTCCTCTTAGCATGATAAAGAAGATTCAAAGAGAGTGAGATGCCAGCTCCTTTCATTCAGTCAGTAGCTTCAATCATTTCTGGACGTTTTTCAATGGCAAAAATCAACGAATATTGTAAATGCACAAACAGTAATTTCTCCGCATTGCAAGGTGCAATTCTGAAATTTTTTGCTTTTTCCTGCTCCTCTTAGCATGATAAAGAAGATTCAAAGAGAGTGAGATGCCAGCTCCTTTCATTCAGTCAGTAGCTTCAATCATTTCTGGACGTTTTTCAATGGCAAAAATGAATGAATATTGTAAATGCACAAACTGTAATTTCTCCGCATTGCAAGGTGCAATTCTGAAATTTTTTGCTTTTTCCTGCTCCTCTTAGCATGATAAAGAAGATTCAAAGAGAGTGAGATGCCAGCTCCTTTCATTCAGTCAGTAGCTTCAATAATTTCTGGACGTTTTTCAATGGCAAAAATCAATGAATATTGTAAATGCACAAACAGTAAATTCTCCGCATTGCAAGGTGCAATTCTGAAATTTTTTGCTTTTTCCTGCTCCTCTTAGCATGATAAAGAAGATTCAAAGAGAGTGAGATGCCAGCTCCTTTCCTTCAGTCAGTAGCTTCAATCATTTCTGGTATATGAATAACATAATGTTTTTCAATGGCAAAAATCAATGAATTTTGTAAATGCACAAACAGTAATTTCTCCGCATTGCAAGGCGCAATTCTGAAATTTTTTGCTTTTTCCTGCTCCTCTTAGCATGATAAAGAAGATTCAAAGAGAGTGAGATGCCAGCTCCTTTCATTCAGTCAGTAGCTTCAATCATTTCTGGACATTTTTCAATGGCAAAAATCAATGAATATTGTAAATGCACAAACAGTAATTTCTCCGCATTGCAAGGTGCAATTCTGAAATTTTTTGCTTTTTCCTGCTCCTCTTAGCATGATAAAGAAGATTCAAAGAGAGTGAGGTGCCAGCTCCTTTCATTCAGTCAGGAGCTTCAAACATTTCTGGTATATGAATAACATGTTTTTCAATGGCAAAAATCAATGAATATTGTAAATGCACAAACAGTAAATTCTCCGCATTGCAAGGTACAATTCTGAAATTTTTTGCTTTTTCCTGCTCCTCTTAGAATGATAAAGAAGATTCAAAGAGAGTGAGATGCCAGCTCCTTTCATTCAGTCAGTAGCTTCAATCATTTCTGGACGTTTTTCAATGGCAAAAATCAATGAATATTGTAAATGCACAAACTGTAATTTCTCCGCATTGCAAGGTGCAATTCTGAAATTTTTTGCTTTTTCCTGCTCCACTTAGCATGATAAAGAAGATTCAAAGAGAGTGAGATGCCAGCTCCTTTCATTCAGTCAGTAGCTTCAATCATTTCTGGACGTTTTTCAATGGCAAAAATCAATGAATATTGTAAATGCACAAACAGTAATTTCTCCGCATTGCAAGTTGCAATTCTGAAATTTTTTGCTTTTTCCTGCTCCTCTTAGCATGATAAAGAAGATTCAAAGAGAGTGAGATGCCAGCTCCTTTCATTCAGTCAGTACCTTCAATCATTTCTGGACGTTTTTCAATGGCAAAAATCAATGAATATTGTAAATGCACAAACAGTAATTTCTCCGCATTGCAAGGTGCAATTCTGAAATTTTTTGCTTTTTCCTGCTCCTCTTAGCATGATAAAGAAGATTCAAAGAGAGTGAGATGCCAGCTCCTTTCATTCAGTCAGTAGCTTCAAACATTTCAGGTATATGAATAACATGATGTTTTTCAATGGCAAAAATCAATGAATATTGTAAATGCACAAACAGTAATTTCTCCGCATTGCAAGGTGCAAGTCTGAAATTTTTTGCTTTTTTCTGCTCCTCTTAGCATGATAAAGAAGATTCAAAGAGAGTGAGATGCCAGCTCCTTTCATTCAGTCAGTAGCTTCAAACATTTCTGGTATATGAATAACATGATGTTTTTCAATGGCAAAAATCAATGAATATTGTAAATGCACAAACAGTAATTTCTCCGCATTGCAAGGTGCAAGTCTGAAATTTTTTGCTTTTTCCTGCTCCTCTTAGCATGATAAAGAAGATTCAAAGAGAGTGAGATGCCAGCTCCTTTCATTCAGTCAGTAGCTTCAATCATTTCTGGACATTTTTCAATGGCAAAAATCAATGAATATTGTAAATGCACAAACAGTAATTTCTCCGCATTGCAAGGTGCAATTCTGAAATTTTTTGCTTTTTCCTGCTCCTCTTAGCATGATAAAGAAGATTCAAAGAGAGTGAGGTGCCAGCTCCTTTCATTCAGTCAGGAGCTTCAAACATTTCTGGTATATGAATAACATGTTTTTCAATGGCAAAAATCAATGAATATTGTAAATGCACAAACAGTAAATTCTCCGCATTGCAAGGTACAATTCTGAAATTTTTTGCTTTTTCCTGCTCCTCTTAGAATGATAAAGAAGATTCAAAGAGAGTGAGATGCCAGCTCCTTTCATTCAGTCAGTAGCTTCAATCATTTCTGGACGTTTTTCAATGGCAAAAATCAATGAATATTGTAAATGCACAAACTGTAATTTCTCCGCATTGCAAGGTGCAATTCTGAAATTTTTTGCTTTTTCCTGCTCCTCTTAGCATGATAAAGAAGATTCAAAGAGAGTGAGATGCCAGCTCCTTTCATTCAGTCAGTAGCTTCAATCATTTCTGGACGTTTTTCAATGGCAAAAATCAACGAATATTGTAAATGCACAAACAGTAATTTCTCCGCATTGCAAGGTGCAATTCTGAAATTTTTTGCTTTTTCCTGCTCCTCTTAGCATGATAAAGAAGATTCAAAGAGAGTGAGATGCCAGCTCCTTTCATTCAGTCAGTAGCTTCAATCATTTCTGGACGTTTTTCAATGGCAAAAATCAATGAATATTGTAAATGCACAAACTGTAATTTCTCCGCATTGCAAGGTGCAATTCTGAAATTTTTTGCTTTTTCCTGCTCCACTTAGCATGATAAAGAAGATTCAAAGAGAGTGAGATGCCAGCTCCTTTCATTCAGTCAGTAGCTTCAATCATTTCTGGACGTTTTTCAATGGCAAAAATCAATGAATATTGTAAATGCACAAACAGTAATTTCTCCGCATTGCAAGTTGCAATTCTGAAATTTTTTGCTTTTTCCTGCTCCTCTTAGCATGATAAAGAAGATTCAAAGAGAGTGAGATGCCAGCTCCTTTCATTCAGTCAGTACCTTCAATCATTTCTGGACGTTTTTCAATGGCAAAAATCAATGAATATTGTAAATGCACAAACAGTAATTTCTCCGCATTGCAAGGTGCAATTCTGAAATTTTTTGCTTTTTCCTGCTCCTCTTAGCATGATAAAGAAGATTCAAAGAGAGTGAGATGCCAGCTCCTTTCATTCAGTCAGTAGCTTCAATCATTTCTGGACATTTTTCAATGGCAAAAATCAATGAATATTGTAAATGCACAAACTGTAATTTCTCCGCATTGCAAGGTGCAATTCTGAAATTTTTTGCTTTTTCCTGCTCCTCTTAGCATGATAAAGAAGATTCAAAGAGAGTGAGATGCCAGCTCCTTTCATTCAGTCAGTAGCTTCAATCATTTCTGGACGTTTTTCAATGGCAAAAATCAACGAATATTGTAAATGCACAAACAGTAATTTCTCCGCATTGCAAGGTGCAATTCTGAAATTTTTTGCTTTTTCCTGCTCCTCTTAGCATGATAAAGAAGATTCAAAGAGAGTGAGATGCCAGCTCCTTTCATTCAGTCAGTAGCTTCAATCATTTCTGGACGTTTTTCAATGGCAAAAATCAATGAATATTGTAAATGCACAAACTGTAATTTCTCCGCATTGCAAGGTGCAATTCTGAAATTTTTTGCTTTTTCCTGCTCCACTTAGCATGATAAAGAAGATTCAAAGAGAGTGAGATGCCAGCTCCTTTCATTCAGTCAGTAGCTTCAATCATTTCTGGACGTTTTTCAATGGCAAAAATCAATGAATATTGTAAATGCACAAACAGTAATTTCTCCGCATTGCAAGTTGCAATTCTGAAATTTTTTGCTTTTTCCTGCTCCTCTTAGCATGATAAAGAAGATTCAAAGAGAGTGAGATGCCAGCTCCTTTCATTCAGTCAGTACCTTCAATCATTTCTGGACGTTTTTCAATGGCAAAAATCAATGAATATTGTAAATGCACAAACAGTAATTTCTCCGCATTGCAAGGTGCAATTCTGAAATTTTTTGCTTTTTCCTGCTCCTCTTAGCATGATAAAGAAGATTCAAAGAGAGTGAGATGCCAGCTCCTTTCATTCAGTCAGTAGCTTCAAACATTTCAGGTATATGAATAACATGATGTTTTTCAATGGCAAAAATCAATGAATATTGTAAATGCACAAACAGTAATTTCTCCGCATTGCAAGGTGCAAGTCTGAAATTTTTTGCTTTTTTCTGCTCCTCTTAGCATGATAAAGAAGATTCAAAGAGAGTGAGATGCCAGCTCCTTTCATTCAGTCAGTAGCTTCAAACATTTCTGGTATATGAATAACATGATGTTTTTCAATGGCAAAAATCAATGAATATTGTAAATGCACAAACAGTAATTTCTCCGCATTGCAAGGTGCAAGTCTGAAATTTTTTGCTTTTTCCTGCTCCTCTTAGCATGATAAAGAAGATTCAAAGAGAGTGAGATGCCAGCTACTTTCATTCAGTCAGTAGCTTCAATCATTTCTGGACGTTTTTCAATGGTAAAAATCAATGAATATTGTAAATGCACAAACAGTAATTTCTCCACATTGCAAGGTGCAATTCTGAAATTTTTTGCTTTTTCATGCTCCTCTTAGCATGATAAAGAAGATTCAAAGAGATTGAGATGCCAGCTCCTTTCATTCAGTCAGTAGCTTCAAACATTTCTGGTATATGAATAACATTATGTTTTTCAATGGCAAAAATCAATGAATATTGTAAATGCACAAACAGTAATTTCTCCGCATTGCAAGGTGCAATTCTGAAATTTTTTGCTTTTTCCTGCTCCTCTTAGCATGATAAAGAAGATTCAAAGAGAGTGAGATGCCAGCTCCTTTCATTCAGTCAGTAGCTTCAAACATTTCTGGTATATGAATAACATGATGTTTTTCAATGGCAAAAATCAATGAATATTGTAAATGCACAAACAGTAATTTCTACGCATTGCAAGGTGCAATTCTGAAATTTTTTGCTTTTTCCTGCTCCTCTTAGCATGATAAAGAAGATTCAAAGAGAGTGAGATGCCAGCTCCTTTCATTCAGTCAGTAGCTTCAATCATTTCTGGACGTTTTTCAATGGCAAAAATCAACGAATATTGTAAATGCACAAACAGTAATTTCTCCGCATTGCAAGGTGCAATTCTGAAATTTTTTGCTTTTTCCTGCTCCTCTTAGCATGATAAAGAAGATTCAAAGAGAGTGAGATGCCAGCTCCTTTCATTCAGTCAGTAGCTTCAATCATTTCTGGACGTTTTTCAATGGCAAAAATGAATGAATATTGTAAATGCACAAACTGTAATTTCTCCGCATTGCAAGGTGCAATTCTGAAATTTTTTGCTTTTTCCTGCTCCTCTTAGCATGATAAAGAAGATTCAAAGAGAGTGAGATGCCAGCTCCTTTCATTCAGTCAGTAGCTTCAATAATTTCTGGACGTTTTTCAATGGCAAAAATCAATGAATATTGTAAATGCACAAACAGTAAATTCTCCGCATTGCAAGGTGCAATTCTGAAATTTTTTGCTTTTTCCTGCTCCTCTTAGCATGATAAAGAAGATTCAAAGAGAGTGAGATGCCAGCTCCTTTCCTTCAGTCAGTAGCTTCAATCATTTCTGGTATATGAATAACATAATGTTTTTCAATGGCAAAAATCAATGAATTTTGTAAATGCACAAACAGTAATTTCTCCGCATTGCAAGGCGCAATTCTGAAATTTTTTGCTTTTTCCTGCTCCTCTTAGCATGATAAAGAAGGTTCAAAGAGAGTGAGATGCCAGCTCCTTTCATTCAGTCAGTAGCTTCAATCATTTCTGGACATTTTTCAATGGCAAAAATCAATGAATATTGTAAATGCACAAACAGTAATTTCTCCGCATTGCAAGGTGCAATTCTGAAATTTTTTGCTTTTTCCTGCTCCTCTTAGCATGATAAAGAAGATTCAAAGAGAGTGAGGTGCCAGCTCCTTTCATTCAGTCAGGAGCTTCAAACATTTCTGGTATATGAATAACATGTTTTTCAATGGCAAAAATCAATGAATATTGTAAATGCACAAACAGTAAATTCTCCGCATTGCAAGGTGCAATTCTGAAATTTTTTGCTTTTTCCTGCTCCTCTTAGCATGATAAAGAAGATTCAAAGAGAGTGAGATGCCAGCTCCTTTCATTCAGTCAGTAGCTTCAATCATTTCTGGACGTTTTTCAATGGCAAAAATCAATGAATATTGTAAATGCACAAACTGTAATTTCTCCGCATTGCAAGGTGCAATTCTGAAATTTTTTGCTTTTTCCTGCTCCTCTTAGCATGATAAAGAAGATTCAAAGAGAGTGAGATGCCAGCTCCTTTCATTCAGTCAGTAGCTTCAATCATTTCTGGACGTTTTTCAATGGCAAAAATCAACGAATATTGTAAATGCACAAACAGTAATTTCTCCGCATTGCAAGGTGCAATTCTGAAATTTTTTGCTTTTTCCTGCTCCTCTTAGCATGATAAAGAAGATTCAAAGAGAGTGAGATGCCAGCTCCTTTCATTCAGTCAGTAGCTTCAATCATTTCTGGACGTTTTTCAATGGCAAAAATCAATGAATATTGTAAATGCACAAACTGTAATTTCTCCGCATTGCAAGGTGCAATTCTGAAATTTTTTGCTTTTTCCTGCTCCACTTAGCATGATAAAGAAGATTCAAAGAGAGTGAGATGCCAGCTCCTTTCATTCAGTCAGTAGCTTCAATCATTTCTGGACGTTTTTCAATGGCAAAAATCAATGAATATTGTAAATGCACAAACAGTAATTTCTCCGCATTGCAAGTTGCAATTCTGAAATTTTTTGCTTTTTCCTGCTCCTCTTAGCATGATAAAGAAGATTCAAAGAGAGTGAGATGCCAGCTCCTTTCATTCAGTCAGTACCTTCAATCATTTCTGGACGTTTTTCAATGGCAAAAATCAATGAATATTGTAAATGCACAAACAGTAATTTCTCCGCATTGCAAGGTGCAATTCTGAAATTTTTTGCTTTTTCCTGCTCCTCTTAGCATGATAAAGAAGATTCAAAGAGAGTGAGATGCCAGCTCCTTTCATTCAGTCAGTAGCTTCAAACATTTCTGGTATATGAATAACATGATGTTTTTCAATGGCAAAAATCAATGAATATTGTAAATGCACAAACAGTAATTTCTCCGCATTGCAAGGTGCAAGTCTGAAATTTTTTGCTTTTTTCTGCTCCTCTTAGCATGATAAAGAAGATTCAAAGAGAGTGAGATGCCAGCTCCTTTCATTCAGTCAGTAGCTTCAAACATTTCTGGTATATGAATAACATGATGTTTTTCAATGGCAAAAATCAATGAATATTGTAAATGCACAAACAGTAATTTCTCCGCATTGCAAGGTGCAAGTCTGAAATTTTTTGCTTTTTCCTGCTCCTCTTAGCATGATAAAGAAGATTCAAAGAGAGTGAGATGCCAGCTACTTTCATTCAGTCAGTAGCTTCAATCATTTCTGGACGTTTTTCAATGGTAAAAATCAATGAATATTGTAAATGCACAAACAGTAATTTCTCCACATTGCAAGGTGCAATTCTGAAATTTTTTGCTTTTTCATGCTCCTCTTAGCATGATAAAGAAGATTCAAAGAGATTGAGATGCCAGCTCCTTTCATTCAGTCAGTAGCTTCAAACATTTCTGGTATATGAATAACATTATGTTTTTCAATGGCAAAAATCAATGAATATTGTAAATGCACAAACAGTAATTTCTCCGCATTGCAAGGTGCAATTCTGAAATTTTTTGCTTTTTCCTGCTCCTCTTAGCATGATAAAGAAGATTCAAAGAGAGTGAGTTGCCAGCTCCTTTCATTCAGTCAGTAGCTTCAAACATTTCTGGTATATGAATAACATGATGTTTTTCAATGGCAAAAATCAATGAATATTGTAAATGCACAAACAGTAATTTCTCCGCATTGCAAGGTGCAAGTCTGAAATTTTTTGCTTTTTCCTGCTCCTCTTAGCATGATAAAGAAGATTCAAAGAGAGTGAGATGCCAGCTACTTTCATTCAGTCAGTAGCTTCAATCATTTCTGGACGTTTTTCAATGGTAAAAATCAATGAATATTGTAAATGCACAAACAGTAATTTCTCCACATTGCAAGGTGCAATTCTGAAATTTTTTGCTTTTTCCTGCTCCTCTTAGCATGATAAAGAAGATTCAAAGAGAGTGAGATGCCAGCTCCTTTCATTCAGTCAGTAGCTTCAAACATTTCTGGTATATGAATAACATGATGTTTTTCAATGGCAAAAATCAATGAATATTGTAAATGCACAAACAGTAATTTCTCCGCATTGCAAGGTGCAATTCTGAAATTTTTTGCTTTTTCCTGCTCCTCTTAGCATGATAAAGAAGATTCAAAGAGAGTGAGATGCCAGCTCCTTTCATTCAGTCAGTAGCTTCAATCATTTCTGGATGTTTTTCAATGGCAAAAATCAATGAATATTGTAAATGCACAAACAGTAATTTCTCCGCATTGCAAGGTGCAATTCTGAAATTTTTTGCTTTTTCCTGCTCCTCTTAGCATGATAAAGAAGATTCAAAGAGAGTGAGATGCCAGCTCCTTTCATTCAGTCAGTAGCTTCAATCATTTCTGGACGTTTTTCAATGGCAAAAATCAATGAATATTGTAAATGCACAAACAGTAATTTCTCCGCATTGCAAGGTGCAATTCTGAAATTTTTTGCTTTTTCCTGCTCCTCTTAGCATGATAAAGAAGATTCAAAGAGAGTGAGATGCCAGCTCCTTTCATTCAGTCAGTACCTTCAATCATTTCTGGACGTTTTTCAATGGCAAAAATCAATGAATATTGTAAATGCACAAACAGTAATTTCTCCGCATTGCAAGGTGCAATTCTGAAATTTTTTGCTTTTTCCCGCTCCTCTTAGCATGATAAAGAAGATTCAAAGAGATTGAGGTGCCAGCTCCTTTCATTCAGTCAGTAGCTTCAAACATTTCTGGTATATGAATAACATGTTTTTCAATGGCAAAAATCAATGAATATTGTAAATGCACAAACAGTAATTTCTCCGCATTGCAAGGTGCAATTCTGAAATTTTTTGCTTTTTCCTGCTCCTCTTAGCATGATAAAGAAGATTCAAAGAGAGTGAGATGCCAGCTCCTTTCATTCAGTCAGTAGCTTCAATCATTTCTGGACGTTTTTCAATGGCAAAAATCAATGAATATTGTAAATGCACATACAGTAATTTCTCCGCATTGCAAGGTGCAATTCTGAAATTTTTTGCTTTTTCCTGCTCCTCTTAGCATGATAAAGAAGATTCAAAGAGAGTGAGATGCCAGCTCCTTTCATTCAGTCAGTAGCTTCAATCATTTCTGGACGTTTTTCAATGGCAAAAATCAATGAATATTGTAAATGCACAAACAGTAATTTCTCCGCATTGCAAGGTGCAATTCTGAAATTTTTTGCTTTTTCCTGCTCCTCTTAGCATGATAAAGAAGATTCAAAGAGAGTGAGATGCCAGCTCCTTTCATTCAGTCAGTAGCTTCAAACATTTCTGGTATATGAATAACATGATGTTTTTCAATGGCAAAAATCAATGAATATTGTAAATGCACAAACAGTAATTTCTCCGCATTGCAAGGTGCAAGTCTGAAATTTTTTGCTTTTTCCTGCTCCTCTTAGCATGATAAAGAAGATTCAAAGAGAGTGAGATGCCAGCTACTTTCATTCAGTCAGTAGCTTCAATCATTTCTGGACGTTTTTCAATGGTAAAAATCAATGAATATTGTAAATGCACAAACAGTAATTTCTCCACATTGCAAGGTGCAATTCTAAAATTTTTTGCTTTTTCCTGCTCCTCTTAGCATGATAAAGAAGATTCAAAGAGAGTGAGATGCCAGCTCCTTTCATTCAGTCAGTAGCTTCAAACATTTCTGGTATATGAATAACATGATGTTTTTCAATGGCAAAAATCAATGAATATTGTAAATGCACAAACAGTAATTTCTCCGCATTGCAAGGTGCAATTCTGAAATTTTTTGCTTTTTCCTGCTCCTCTTAGCATGATTCAAAGAGAGTGAGATGCCAACTCCTTTCATTCAGTCAGTAGCTTCAATCATTTCTGGACGTTTTTCAATGGCAAAAATCAATGAATATTGTAAATGCACAAACAGTAATTTCTCCGCATTGCAAGGTGCAATTCTGAAATTTTTTGCTTTTTCCTGCTCCTCTTAGCATGATAAAGAAGATTCAAAGAGAGTGAGATGTCAGCTCCTTTCATTCAGTCAGTAGCTTCAAACATTTCTGGTATATGAATAACATGATGTTTTTCAATGGCAAAAATCAATGAATATTGTAAATGCACAAACAGTAATTTCTCCGCATTGCAAGGTGCAATTCTGAAATTTTTTGCTTTTTCCTGCTCCTCTTAGCATGATAAAGAAGATTCAAAGAGAGTGAGATGCCAGCTCCTTTCATTCAGTCAGTAGCTTCAAACATTTCTGGTATATGAATAACATGATGTTTTTCAATGGCAAAAATCAATGAATATTGTAAATGCACAAACAGTAATTTCTCCGCATTGCAAGGTGCAAGTCTGAAATTTTTTGCTTTTTCCTGCTCCTCTTAGCATGATAAAGAAGATTCAAAGAGAGTGAGATGCCAGCTACTTTCATTCAGTCAGTAGCTTCAATCATTTCTGGACGTTTTTCAATGGTAAAAATCAATGAATATTGTAAATGCACAAACAGTAATTTCTCCACATTGCAAGGTGCAATTCTGAAGTTTTTTGCTTTTTCCTGCTCCTCTTAGCATGATAAAGAAGATTCAAAGAGATTGAGATGCCAGCTCCTTTCATTCAGTCAGTAGCTTCAAACATTTCTGGTATATGAATAACATGATGTTTTTCAATGGAAAAAATCAATGAATATTGTAAATGCACAAACAGTAATTTCTCCGCATTGCAAGGTGCAATTCTGAAATTTTTTGCTTTTTCCTGCTCCTCTTAGCATGATAAAGAAGATTCAAAGAGAGTGAGATGCCAGCTCCTTTCATTCAGTCAGTAGCTTCAAACATTTCTGGTATATCAATAACATGATGTTTTTCAATGGCAAAAATCAATGAATATTGTAAATGCACAAACAGTAATTTCTCCGCATTGCAAGGTGCAAGTCTGAAATTTTTTGCTTTTTCCTGCTCCTCTTAGCATGATAAAGAAGATTCAAAGAGAGTGAGATGCCAGCTACTTTCATTCAGTCAGTAGCTTCAATCATTTCTGGACGTTTTTCAATGGTAAAAATCAATGAATATTGTAAATGCACAAACAGTAATTTCTCCGCATTGCAAGGTGCAAGTCTGAAATTTTTTGCTTTTTCCTGCTCCTCTTAGCATGATAAAGAAGATTCAAAGAGAGTGAGATGCCAGCTACTTTCATTCAGTCAGTAGCTTCAATCATTTCTGGACGTTTTTCAATGGTAAAAATCAATGAATATTGTAAATGCACAAACAGTAATTTCTCCACATTGCAAGGTGCAATTCTGAAATTTTTTGCTTTTTCATGCTCCTCTTAGCATGATAAAGAAGATTCAAAGAGATTGAGATGCCAGCTCCTTTCATTCAGTCAGTAGCTTCAAATATTTCTGGTATATGAATAACATTATGTTTTTCAATGGCAAAAATCAATGAATATTGTAAATGCACAAACAGTAATTTCTCCGCATTGCAAGGTGCAATTCTGAAATTTTTTGCTTTTTCCTGCTCCTCTTAGCATGATAAAGAAGATTCAAAGAGAGTGAGTTGCCAGCTCCTTTCATTCAGTCAGCAGCTTCAAACATTTCTGGTATATGAATAACATGATGTTTTTCAATGGCAAAAATCAATGAATATTGTAAATGCACAAACAGTAATTTCTCCGCATTGCAAGGTGCAAGTCTGAAATTTTTTGCTTTTTCCTGCTCCTCTTAGCATGATAAAGAAGATTCAAAGAGAGTGAGATGCCAGCTACTTTCATTCAGTCAGTAGCTTCAATCATTTCTGGACGTTTTTCAATGGTAAAAATCAATGAATATTGTAAATGCACAAACAGTAATTTCTCCACATTGCAAGGTGCAATTCTGAAATTTTTTGCTTTTTCCTGCTCCTCTTAGCATGATAAAGAAGATTCAAAGAGAGTGAGATGCCAGCTCCTTTCATTCAGTCAGTAGCTTCAAACATTTCTGGTATATGAATAACATGATGTTTTTCAATGGCAAAAATCAATGAATTTTGTAAATGCACAAACAGTAATTTCTCCGCATTGCAAGGTGCAATTCTGAAATTTTTTGCTTTTTCCTGCTCCTCTTAGCATGATAAAGAAGATTCAAAGAGAGTGAGATGCCAGCTCCTTTCATTCAGTCAGTAGCTTCAATCATTTCTGGATGTTTTTCAATGGCAAAAATCAATGAATATTGTAAATGCACAAACAGTAATTTCTCCGCATTGCAAGGTGCAATTCTGAAATTTTTTGCTTTTTCCTGCTCCTCTTAGCATGATAAAGAAGATTCAAAGAGAGTGAGATGCCAGCTCCTTTCATTCAGTCAGTAGCTTCAATCATTTCTGGACGTTTTTCAATGGCAAAAATCAATGAATATTGTAAATGCACAAACAGTAATTTCTCTGCATTGCAAGGTGCAATTCTGAAATTTTTTGCTTTTTCCTGCTCCTCTTAGCATGATAAAGAAGATTCAAAGAGAGTGAGATGCCAGCTCCTTTCATTCAGTCAGTACCTTCAATCATTTCTGGACGTTTTTCAATGGCAAAAATCAATGAATATTGTAAATGCACAAACAGTAATTTCTCCGCATTGCAAGGTGCAATTCTGAAATTTTTTGCTTTTTCCCGCTCCTCTTAGCATGATAAAGAAGATTCAAAGAGATTGAGGTGCCAGCTCCTTTCATTCAGTCAGTAGCTTCAAACATTTCTGGTATATGAATAACATGTTTTTCAATGGCAAAAATCAATGAATATTGTAAATGCACAAACAGTAATTTCTCCGCATTGCAAGGTGCAATTCTGAAATTTTTTGCTTTTTCCTGCTCCTCTTAGCATGATAAAGAAGATTCAAAGAGAGTGAGATGCCAACTCCTTTCATTCAGTCAGTAGCTTCAATCATTTCTGGACGTTTTTCAATGGCAAAAATCAATGAATATTGTAAATGCACAAACAGTAATTTCTCCGCATTGCAAGGTGCAATTCTGAAATTTTTTGCTTTTTCCTGCTCCTCTTAGCATGATAAAGAAGATTCAAAGAGAGTGAGATGCCAGCTCCTTTCATTCAGTCAGTAGCTTCAATCATTTCTGGACGTTTTTCAATGGCAAAAATCAATGAATATTGTAAATGCACAAACAGTAATTTCTCCGCATTGCAAGGTGCAATTCTGAAATTTTTTGCTTTTTCCTGCTCCTCTTAGCATGATAAAGAAGATTCAAAGAGAGTGAGATGCCAGCTCCTTTCATTCACTCAGTAGCTTCAAACATTTCTGGTATATGAATAACATGATGTTTTTCAATGGCAAAAATCAATGAATATTGTAAATGCACAAACAGTAATTACTCCGCATTGCAAGGTGCAAGTCTGAAATTTTTTGCTTTTTCCTGCTCCTCTTAGCATGATAAAGAAGATTCAAAGAGAGTGAGATGCCAGCTACTTTCATTCAGTCAGTAGCTTCAATCATTTCTGGACGTTTTTCAATGGTAAAAATCAATGAATATTGTAAATGCACAAACAGTAATTTCTCCACATTGCAAGGTGCAATTCTAAAATTTTTTGCTTTTTCCTGCTCCTCTTAGCATGATAAAGAAGATTCAAAGAGAGTGAGATGCCAGCTCCTTTCATTCAGTCTGTAGCTTCAAACATTTCTGGTATATGAATAACATGATGTTTTTCAATGGCAAAAATCAATGAATATTGTAAATGCACAAACAGTAATTTCTCCGCATTGCAAGGTGCAATTCTGAAATTTTTTGCTTTTTCCTGCTCCTCTTAGCATGATAAAGAAGATTCAAAGAGAGTGAGATGCCAGCTCCTTTCATTCAGTCAGTAGCTTCAATCATTTCTGGATGTTTTTCAATGGCAAAAATCAATGAATATTGTAAATGCACAAACAGTAATTTCTCCGCATTGCAAGGTGCAATTCTGAAATTTTTTGCTTTTTCCTGCTCCTCTTAGCATGATAAAGAAGATTCAAAGAGAGTGAGATGCCAGCTCCTTTCATTCAGTCAGTAGCTTCAATCATTTCTGGACATTTTTCAATGGCAAAAATCAATGAATATTGTAAATGCACAAACAGTAATTTCTCCGCATTGCAAGGTGCAATTCTGAAATTTTTTGCTTTTTCCTGCTCCTCTTAGCATGATAAAGAAGATTCAAAGAGAGTGAGGTGCCAGCTCCTTTCATTCAGTCAGGAGCTTCAAACATTTCTGGTATATGAATAACATGTTTTTCAATGGCAAAAATCAATGAATATTGTAAATGCACAAACAGTAAATTCTCCGCATTGCAAGGTGCAATTCTGAAATTTTTTGCTTTTTCCTGCTCCTCTTAGCATGATAAAGAAGATTCAAAGAGAGTGAGATGCCAGCTCCTTTCATTCAGTCAGTAGCTTCAATCATTTCTGGACGTTTTTCAATGGCAAAAATCAATGAATATTGTAAATGCACAAACTGTAATTTCTCCGCATTGCAAGGTGCAATTCTGAAATTTTTTGCTTTTTCCTGCTCCTCTTAGCATGATAAAGAAGATTCAAAGAGAGTGAGATGCCAGCTCCTTTCATTCAGTCAGTAGCTTCAATCATTTCTGGACGTTTTTCAATGGCAAAAATCAACGAATATTGTAAATGCACAAACAGTAATTTCTCCGCATTGCAAGGTGCAATTCTGAAATTTTTTGCTTTTTCCTGCTCCTCTTAGCATGATAAAGAAGATTCAAAGAGAGTGAGATGCCAGCTCCTTTCATTCAGTCAGTAGCTTCAATCATTTCTGGACGTTTTTCAATGGCAAAAATCAATGAATATTGTAAATGCACAAACTGTAATTTCTCCGCATTGCAAGGTGCAATTCTGAAATTTTTTGCTTTTTCCTGCTCCACTTAGCATGATAAAGAAGATTCAAAGAGAGTGAGATGCCAGCTCCTTTCATTCAGTCAGTAGCTTCAATCATTTCTGGACGTTTTTCAATGGCAAAAATCAATGAATATTGTAAATGCACAAACAGTAATTTCTCCGCATTGCAAGTTGCAATTCTGAAATTTTTTGCTTTTTCCTGCTCCTCTTAGCATGATAAAGAAGATTCAAAGAGAGTGAGATGCCAGCTCCTTTCATTCAGTCAGTACCTTCAATCATTTCTGGACGTTTTTCAATGGCAAAAATCAATGAATATTGTAAATGCACAAACAGTAATTTCTCCGCATTGCAAGGTGCAATTCTGAAATTTTTTGCTTTTTCCTGCTCCTCTTAGCATGATAAAGAAGATTCAAAGAGAGTGAGATGCCAGCTCCTTTCATTCAGTCAGTAGCTTCAAACATTTCTGGTATATGAATAACATGATGTTTTTCAATGGCAAAAATCAATGAATATTGTAAATGCACAAACAGTAATTTCTCCGCATTGCAAGGTGCAAGTCTGAAATTTTTTGCTTTTTTCTGCTCCTCTTAGCATGATAAAGAAGATTCAAAGAGAGTGAGATGCCAGCTCCTTTCATTCAGTCAGTAGCTTCAAACATTTCTGGTATATGAATAACATGATGTTTTCAATGGCAAAAATCAATGAATATTGTAAATGCACAAACAGTAATTTCTCCGCATTGCAAGGTGCAAGTCTGAAATTTTTTGCTTTTTCCTGCTCCTCTTAGCATGATAAAGAAGATTCAAAGAGAGTGAGATGCCAGCTACTTTCATTCAGTCAGTAGCTTCAATCATTTCTGGACGTTTTTCAATGGTAAAAATCAATGAATATTGTAAATGCACAAACAGTAATTTCTCCGCATTGCAAGGTGCAATTCTGAAATTTTTTGCTTTTTCATGCTCCTCTTAGCATGATAAAGAAGATTCAAAGAGATTGAGATGCCAGCTCCTTTCATTCAGTCAGTAGCTTCAAACATTTCTGGTATATGAATAACATTATGTTTTTCAATGGCAAAAATCAATGAATATTGTAAATGCACAAACAGTAATTTCTCCGCATTGCAAGGTGCAATTCTGAAATTTTTTGCTTTTTCCTGCTCCTCTTAGCATGATAAAGAAGATTCAAAGAGAGTGAGTTGCCAGCTCCTTTCATTCAGTCAGTAGCTTCAAACATTTCTGGTATATGAATAACATGATGTTTTTCAATGGCAAAAATCAATGAATATTGTAAATGCACAAACAGTAATTTCTCCGCATTGCAAGGTGCAAGTCTGAAATTTTTTGCTTTTTCCTGCTCCACTTAGCATGATAAAGAAGATTCAAAGAGAGTGAGATGCCAGCTACTTTCATTCAGTCAGTAGCTTCAATCATTTCTGGACGTTTTTCAATGGTAAAAATCAATGAATATTGTAAATGCACAAACAGTAATTTCTCCACATTGCAAGGTGCAATTCTGAAATTTTTTGCTTTTTCCTGCTCCTCTTAGCATGATAAAGAAGATTCAAAGAGAGTGAGATGCCAGCTCCTTTCATTCAGTCAGTAGCTTCAAACATTTCTGGTATATGAATAACATGATGTTTTTCAATGGCAAAAATCAATGAATATTGTAAATGCACAAACAGTAATTTCTCCGCATTGCAAGGTGCAATTCTGAAATTTTTTGCTTTTTCCTGCTCCTCTTAGCATGATAAAGAAGATTCAAAGAGAGTGAGATGCCAGCTCCTTTCATTCAGTCAGTAGCTTCAATCATTTCTGGATGTTTTTCAATGGCAAAAATCAATGAATATTGTAAATGCACAAACAGTAATTTCTCCGCATTGCAAGGTGCAATTCTGAAATTTTTTGCTTTTTCCTGCTCCTCTTAGCATGATAAAGAAGATTCAAAGAGAGTGAGATGCCAGCTCCTTTCATTCAGTCAGTAGCTTCAATCATTTCTGGACGTTTTTCAATGGCAAAAATCAATGAATATTGTAAATGCACAAACAGTAATTTCTCCGCATTGCAAGGTGCAATTCTGAAATTTTTTGCTTTTTCCTGCTCCTCTTAGCATGATAAAGAAGATTCAAAGAGAGTGAGATGCCAGCTCCTTTCATTCAGTCAGTACCTTCAATCATTTCTGGACGTTTTTCAATGGCAAAAATCAATGAATATTGTAAATGCACAAACAGTAATTTCTCCGCATTGCAAGG
Source organism: Phyllobates terribilis (assembly GCF_046119375.1). Lineage (NCBI taxonomy): Eukaryota > Metazoa > Chordata > Amphibia > Anura > Dendrobatidae > Phyllobates > Phyllobates terribilis. The sequence goes on from NW_027364730.1 coordinate 96,138, forward strand.
TGCAATTCTGAAATTTTTTGCTTTTTCCCGCTCCTCTTAGCATGATAAAGAAGATTCAAAGAGATTGAGGTGCCAGCTCCTTTCATTCAGTCAGTAGCTTCAAACATTTCTGGTATATGAATAACATGTTTTTCAATGGCAAAAATCAATGAATATTGTAAATGCACAAACAGTAATTTCTCCGCATTGCAAGGTGCAATTCTGAAATTTTTTGCTTTTTCCTGCTCCTCTTAGCATGATAAAGAAGATTCAAAGAGAGTGAGATGCCAGCTCCTTTCATTCAGTCAGTAGCTTCAATCATTTCTGGACGTTTTTCAATGGCAAAAATCAATGAATATTGTAAATGCACATACAGTAATTTCTCCGCATTGCAAGGTGCAATTCTGAAATTTTTTGCTTTTTCCTGCTCCTCTTAGCATGATAAAGAAGATTCAAAGAGAGTGAGATGCCAGCTCCTTTCATTCAGTCAGTAGCTTCAATCATTTCTGGACGTTTTTCAATGGCAAAAATCAATGAATATTGTAAATGCACAAACAGTAATTTCTCCGCATTGCAAGGTGCAATTCTGAAATTTTTTGCTTTTTCCTGCTCCTCTTAGCATGATAAAGAAGATTCAAAGAGAGTGAGATGCCAGCTCCTTTCATTCAGTCAGTAGCTTCAAACATTTCTGGTATATGAATAACATGATGTTTTTCAATGGCAAAAATCAATGAATATTGTAAATGCACAAACAGTAATTTCTCCGCATTGCAAGGTGCAAGTCTGAAATTTTTTGCTTTTTCCTGCTCCTCTTAGCATGATAAAGAAGATTCAAAGAGAGTGAGATGCCAGCTACTTTCATTCAGTCAGTAGCTTCAATCATTTCTGGACGTTTTTCAATGGTAAAAATCAATGAATATTGTAAATGCACAAACAGTAATTTCTCCACATTGCAAGGTGCAATTCTAAAATTTTTTGCTTTTTCCTGCTCCTCTTAGCATGATAAAGAAGATTCAAAGAGAGTGAGATGCCAGCTCCTTTCATTCAGTCAGTAGCTTCAAACATTTCTGGTATATGAATAACATGATGTTTTTCAATGGCAAAAATCAATGAATATTGTAAATGCACAAACAGTAATTTCTCCGCATTGCAAGGTGCAATTCTGAAATTTTTTGCTTTTTCCTGCTCCTCTTAGCATGATTCAAAGAGAGTGAGATGCCAACTCCTTTCATTCAGTCAGTAGCTTCAATCATTTCTGGACGTTTTTCAATGGCAAAAATCAATGAATATTGTAAATGCACAAACAGTAATTTCTCCGCATTGCAAGGTGCAATTCTGAAATTTTTTGCTTTTTCCTGCTCCTCTTAGCATGATAAAGAAGATTCAAAGAGAGTGAGATGTCAGCTCCTTTCATTCAGTCAGTAGCTTCAAACATTTCTGGTATATGAATAACATGATGTTTTTCAATGGCAAAAATCAATGAATATTGTAAATGCACAAACAGTAATTTCTCCGCATTGCAAGGTGCAATTCTGAAATTTTTTGCTTTTTCCTGCTCCTCTTAGCATGATAAAGAAGATTCAAAGAGAGTGAGATGCCAGCTCCTTTCATTCAGTCAGTAGCTTCAAACATTTCTGGTATATGAATAACATGATGTTTTTCAATGGCAAAAATCAATGAATATTGTAAATGCACAAACAGTAATTTCTCCGCATTGCAAGGTGCAAGTCTGAAATTTTTTGCTTTTTCCTGCTCCTCTTAGCATGATAAAGAAGATTCAAAGAGAGTGAGATGCCAGCTACTTTCATTCAGTCAGTAGCTTCAATCATTTCTGGACGTTTTTCAATGGTAAAAATCAATGAATATTGTAAATGCACAAACAGTAATTTCTCCACATTGCAAGGTGCAATTCTGAAGTTTTTTGCTTTTTCCTGCTCCTCTTAGCATGATAAAGAAGATTCAAAGAGATTGAGATGCCAGCTCCTTTCATTCAGTCAGTAGCTTCAAACATTTCTGGTATATGAATAACATGATGTTTTTCAATGGAAAAAATCAATGAATATTGTAAATGCACAAACAGTAATTTCTCCGCATTGCAAGGTGCAATTCTGAAATTTTTTGCTTTTTCCTGCTCCTCTTAGCATGATAAAGAAGATTCAAAGAGAGTGAGATGCCAGCTCCTTTCATTCAGTCAGTAGCTTCAAACATTTCTGGTATATCAATAACATGATGTTTTTCAATGGCAAAAATCAATGAATATTGTAAATGCACAAACAGTAATTTCTCCGCATTGCAAGGTGCAATTCTGAAATTTTTTGCTTTTTCCTGCTCCTCTTAGCATGATAAAGAAGATTCAAAGAGAGTGAGATGCCAGCTCCTTTCATTCAGTCAGTAGCTTCAATCATTTCTGGATGTTTTTCAATGGCAAAAATCAATGAATATTGTAAATGCACAAACAGTAATTTCTCCGCATTGCAAGGTGCAATTCTGAAATTTTTTGCTTTTTCCTGCTCCTCTTAGCATGATAAAGAAGATTCAAAGAGAGTGAGATGCCAGCTCCTTTCATTCAGTCAGTAGCTTCAATCATTTCTGGACGTTTTTCAATGGCAAAAATCAATGAATATTGTAAATGCACAAACAGTAATTTCTCCGCATTGCAAGGTGCAATTCTGAAATTTTTTGCTTTTTCCTGCTCCTCTTAGCATGATAAAGAAGATTCAAAGAGAGTGAGATGCCAGCTCCTTTCATTCAGTCAGTACCTTCAATCATTTCTGGACGTTTTTCAATGGCAAAAATCAATGAATATTGTAAATGCACAAACAGTAATTTCTCCGCATTGCAAGGTGCAATTCTGAAATTTTTTGCTTTTTCCCGCTCCTCTTAGCATGATAAAGAAGATTCAAAGAGATTGAGGTGCCAGCTCCTTTCATTCAGTCAGTAGCTTCAAACATTTCTGGTATATGAATAACATGTTTTTCAATGGCAAAAATCAATGAATATTGTAAATGCACAAACAGTAATTTCTCCGCATTGCAAGGTGCAATTCTGAAATTTTTTGCTTTTTCCTGCTCCTCTTAGCATGATAAAGAAGATTCAAAGAGAGTGAGATGCCAGCTCCTTTCATTCAGTCAGTAGCTTCAATCATTTCTGGACGTTTTTCAATGGCAAAAATCAATGAATATTGTAAATGCACATACAGTAATTTCTCCGCATTGCAAGGTGCAATTCTGAAATTTTTTGCTTTTTCCTGCTCCTCTTAGCATGATAAAGAAGATTCAAAGAGAGTGAGATGCCAGCTCCTTTCATTCAGTCAGTAGCTTCAATCATTTCTGGACGTTTTTCAATGGCAAAAATCAATGAATATTGTAAATGCACAAACAGTAATTTCTCCGCATTGCAAGGTGCAATTCTGAAATTTTTTGCTTTTTCCTGCTCCTCTTAGCATGATAAAGAAGATTCAAAGAGAGTGAGATGCCAGCTCCTTTCATTCAGTCAGTAGCTTCAAACATTTCTGGTATATGAATAACATGATGTTTTTCAATGGCAAAAATCAATGAATATTGTAAATGCACAAACAGTAATTTCTCCGCATTGCAAGGTGCAAGTCTGAAATTTTTTGCTTTTTCCTGCTCCTCTTAGCATGATAAAGAAGATTCAAAGAGAGTGAGATGCCAGCTACTTTCATTCAGTCAGTAGCTTCAATCATTTCTGGACGTTTTTCAATGGTAAAAATCAATGAATATTGTAAATGCACAAACAGTAATTTCTCCACATTGCAAGGTGCAATTCTAAAATTTTTTGCTTTTTCCTGCTCCTCTTAGCATGATAAAGAAGATTCAAAGAGAGTGAGATGCCAGCTCCTTTCATTCAGTCAGTAGCTTCAAACATTTCTGGTATATGAATAACATGATGTTTTTCAATGGCAAAAATCAATGAATATTGTAAATGCACAAACAGTAATTTCTCCGCATTGCAAGGTGCAATTCTGAAATTTTTTGCTTTTTCCTGCTCCTCTTAGCATGATTCAAAGAGAGTGAGATGCCAACTCCTTTCATTCAGTCAGTAGCTTCAATCATTTCTGGACGTTTTTCAATGGCAAAAATCAATGAATATTGTAAATGCACAAACAGTAATTTCTCCGCATTGCAAGGTGCAATTCTGAAATTTTTTGCTTTTTCCTGCTCCTCTTAGCATGATAAAGAAGATTCAAAGAGAGTGAGATGTCAGCTCCTTTCATTCAGTCAGTAGCTTCAAACATTTCTGGTATATGAATAACATGATGTTTTTCAATGGCAAAAATCAATGAATATTGTAAATGCACAAACAGTAATTTCTCCGCATTGCAAGGTGCAATTCTGAAATTTTTTGCTTTTTCCTGCTCCTCTTAGCATGATAAAGAAGATTCAAAGAGAGTGAGATGCCAGCTCCTTTCATTCAGTCAGTAGCTTCAAACATTTCTGGTATATGAATAACATGATGTTTTTCAATGGCAAAAATCAATGAATATTGTAAATGCACAAACAGTAATTTCTCCGCATTGCAAGGTGCAAGTCTGAAATTTTTTGCTTTTTCCTGCTCCTCTTAGCATGATAAAGAAGATTCAAAGAGAGTGAGATGCCAGCTACTTTCATTCAGTCAGTAGCTTCAATCATTTCTGGACGTTTTTCAATGGTAAAAATCAATGAATATTGTAAATGCACAAACAGTAATTTCTCCACATTGCAAGGTGCAATTCTGAAGTTTTTTGCTTTTTCCTGCTCCTCTTAGCATGATAAAGAAGATTCAAAGAGATTGAGATGCCAGCTCCTTTCATTCAGTCAGTAGCTTCAAACATTTCTGGTATATGAATAACATGATGTTTTTCAATGGAAAAAATCAATGAATATTGTAAATGCACAAACAGTAATTTCTCCGCATTGCAAGGTGCAATTCTGAAATTTTTTGCTTTTTCCTGCTCCTCTTAGCATGATAAAGAAGATTCAAAGAGAGTGAGATGCCAGCTCCTTTCATTCAGTCAGTAGCTTCAAACATTTCTGGTATATCAATAACATGATGTTTTTCAATGGCAAAAATCAATGAATATTGTAAATGCACAAACAGTAATTTCTCCGCATTGCAAGGTGCAAGTCTGAAATTTTTTGCTTTTTCCTGCTCCTCTTAGCATGATAAAGAAGATTCAAAGAGAGTGAGATGCCAGCTACTTTCATTCAGTCAGTAGCTTCAATCATTTCTGGACGTTTTTCAATGGTAAAAATCAATGAATATTGTAAATGCACAAACAGTAATTTCTCCGCATTGCAAGGTGCAAGTCTGAAATTTTTTGCTTTTTCCTGCTCCTCTTAGCATGATAAAGAAGATTCAAAGAGAGTGAGATGCCAGCTACTTTCATTCAGTCAGTAGCTTCAATCATTTCTGGACGTTTTTCAATGGTAAAAATCAATGAATATTGTAAATGCACAAACAGTAATTTCTCCACATTGCAAGGTGCAATTCTGAAATTTTTTGCTTTTTCATGCTCCTCTTAGCATGATAAAGAAGATTCAAAGAGATTGAGATGCCAGCTCCTTTCATTCAGTCAGTAGCTTCAAACATTTCTGGTATATGAATAACATTATGTTTTTCAATGGCAAAAATCAATGAATATTGTAAATGCACAAACAGTAATTTCTCCGCATTGCAAGGTGCAATTCTGAAATTTTTTGCTTTTTCCTGCTCCTCTTAGCATGATAAAGAAGATTCAAAGAGAGTGAGTTGCCAGCTCCTTTCATTCAGTCAGCAGCTTCAAACATTTCTGGTATATGAATAACATGATGTTTTTCAATGGCAAAAATCAATGAATATTGTAAATGCACAAACAGTAATTTCTCCGCATTGCAAGGTGCAAGTCTGAAATTTTTTGCTTTTTCCTGCTCCTCTTAGCATGATAAAGAAGATTCAAAGAGAGTGAGATGCCAGCTACTTTCATTCAGTCAGTAGCTTCAATCATTTCTGGACGTTTTTCAATGGTAAAAATCAATGAATATTGTAAATGCACAAACAGTAATTTCTCCACATTGCAAGGTGCAATTCTGAAATTTTTTGCTTTTTCCTGCTCCTCTTAGCATGATAAAGAAGATTCAAAGAGAGTGAGATGCCAGCTCCTTTCATTCAGTCAGTAGCTTCAAACATTTCTGGTATATGAATAACATGATGTTTTTCAATGGCAAAAATCAATGAATATTGTAAATGCACAAACAGTAATTTCTCCGCATTGCAAGGTGCAAATCTGAAATTTTTTGCTTTTTCCTGCTCCTCTTAGCATGATAAAGAAGATTCAAAGAGAGTGAGATGCCAGCTCCTTTCATTCAGTCAGTAGCTTCAATCATTTCTGGATGTTTTTCAATGGCAAAAATCAATGAATATTGTAAATGCACAAACAGTAATTTCTCCGCATTGCAAGGTGCAATTCTGAAATTTTTTGCTTTTTCCTGCTCCTCTTAGCATGATAAAGAAGATTCAAAGAGAGTGAGATGCCAGCTCCTTTCATTCAGTCAGTAGCTTCAATCATTTCTGGACGTTTTTCAATGGCAAAAATCAATGAATATTGTAAATGCACAAACAGTAATTTCTCTGCATTGCAAGGTGCAATTCTGAAATTTTTTGCTTTTTCCTGCTCCTCTTAGCATGATAAAGAAGATTCAAAGAGAGTGAGATGCCAGCTCCTTTCATTCAGTCAGTACCTTCAATCATTTCTGGACGTTTTTCAATGGCAAAAATCAATGAATATTGTAAATGCACAAACAGTAATTTCTCCGCATTGCAAGGTGCAATTCTGAAATTTTTTGCTTTTTCCCGCTCCTCTTAGCATGATAAAGAAGATTCAAAGAGATTGAGGTGCCAGCTCCTTTCATTCAGTCAGTAGCTTCAAACATTTCTGGTATATGAATAACATGTTTTTCAATGGCAAAAATCAATGAATATTGTAAATGCACAAACAGTAATTTCTCCGCATTGCAAGGTGCAATTCTGAAATTTTTTGCTTTTTCCTGCTCCTCTTAGCATGATAAAGAAGATTCAAAGAGAGTGAGATGCCAACTCCTTTCATTCAGTCAGTAGCTTCAATCATTTCTGGACGTTTTTCAATGGCAAAAATCAATGAATATTCTAAATGCACAAACAGTAATTTCTCCGCATTGCAAGGTGCAATTCTGAAATTTTTTGCTTTTTCCTGCTCCTCTTAGCATGATAAAGAAGATTCAAAGAGAGTGAGATGCCAGCTCCTTTCATTCAGTCAGTAGCTTCAATCATTTCTGGACGTTTTTCAATGGCAAAAATCAATGAATATTGTAAATGCACAAACAGTAATTTCTCCGCATTGCAAGGTGCAATTCTGAAATTTTTTGCTTTTTCCTGCTCCTCTTAGCATGATAAAGAAGATTCAAAGAGAGTGAGATGCCAGCTCCTTTCATTCAGTCAGTAGCTTCAAACATTTCTGGTATATGAATAACATGATGTTTTTCAATGGCAAAAATCAATGAATATTGTAAATGCACAAACAGTAATTTCTCCGCATTGCAAGGTGCAAGTCTGAAATTTTTTGCTTTTTCCTGCTCCTCTTAGCATGATAAAGAATATTCAAAGAGAGTGAGATGCCAGCTACTTTCATTCAGTCAGTAGCTTCAATCATTTCTGGACGTTTTTCAATGGTAAAAATCAATGAATATTGTAAATGCACAAACAGTAATTTCTCCACATTGCAAGGTGCAATTCTAAAATTTTTTGCTTTTTCCTGCTCCTCTTAGCATGATAAAGAAGATTCAAAGAGAGTGAGATGCCAGCTCCTTTCATTCAGTCAGTAGCTTCAAACATTTCTGGTATATGAATAACATGATGTTTTTCAATGGCAAAAATCAATGAATATTGTAAATGCACAAACAGTAATTTCTCCGCATTGCAAGGTGCAATTCTGAAATTTTTTGCTTTTTCCTGCTCCTCTTAGCATGATAAAGAAGATTCAAAGAGAGTGAGATGCCAGCTCCTTTCATTCAGTCAGTAGCTTCAATCATTTCTGGATGTTTTTCAATGGCAAAAATCAATGAATATTGTAAATGCACAAACAGTAATTTCTCCGCATTGCAAGGTGCAATTCTGAAATTTTTTGCTTTTTCCTGCTCCTCTTAGCATGATAAAGAAGATTCAAAGAGAGTGAGATGCCAGCTCCTTTCATTCAGTCAGTAGCTTCAATCATTTCTGGACGTTTTTCAATGGCAAAAATCAATGAATATTGTAAATGCACAAACAGTAATTTCTCTGCATTGCAAGGTGCAATTCTGAAATTTTTTGCTTTTTCCTGCTCCTCTTAGCATGATAAAGAAGATTCAAAGAGAGTGAGATGCCAGCTCCTTTCATTCAGTCAGTACCTTCAATCATTTCTGGACGTTTTTCAATGGCAAAAATCAATGAATATTGTAAATGCACAAACAGTAATTTCTCCGCATTGCAAGGTGCAATTCTGAAATTTTTTGCTTTTTCCCGCTCCTCTTAGCATGATAAAGAAGATTCAAAGAGATTGAGGTGCCAGCTCCTTTCATTCAGTCAGTAGCTTCAAACATTTCTGGTATATGAATAACATGTTTTTCAATGGCAAAAATCAATGAATATTGTAAATGCACAAACAGTAATTTCTCCGCATTGCAAGGTGCAATTCTGAAATTTTTTGCTTTTTCCTGCTCCTCTTAGCATGATAAAGAAGATTCAAAGAGAGTGAGATGCCAACTCCTTTCATTCAGTCAGTAGCTTCAATCATTTCTGGACGTTTTTCAATGGCAAAAATCAATGAATATTGTAAATGCACAAACAGTAATTTCTCCGCATTGCAAGGTGCAATTCTGAAATTTTTTGCTTTTTCCTGCTCCTCTTAGCATGATAAAGAAGATTCAAAGAGAGTGAGATGCCAGCTCCTTTCATTCAGTCAGTAGCTTCAATCATTTCTGGACGTTTTTCAATGGCAAAAATCAATGAATATTGTAAATGCACAAACAGTAATTTCTCCGCATTGCAAGGTGCAATTCTGAAATTTTTTGCTTTTTCCTGCTCCTCTTAGCATGATAAAGAAGATTCAAAGAGAGTGAGATGCCAGCTCCTTTCATTCAGTCAGTAGCTTCAAACATTTCTGGTATATGAATAACATGATGTTTTTCAATGGCAAAAATCAATGAATATTGTAAATGCACAAACAGTAATTTCTCCGCATTGCAAGGTGCAAGTCTGAAATTTTTTGCTTTTTCCTGCTCCTCTTAGCATGATAAAGAAGATTCAAAGAGAGTGAGATGCCAGCTACTTTCATTCAGTCAGTAGCTTCAATCATTTCTGGACGTTTTTCAATGGTAAAAATCAATGAATATTGTAAATGCACAAACAGTAATTTCTCCACATTGCAAGGTGCAATTCTAAAATTTTTTGCTTTTTCCTGCTCCTCTTAGCATGATAAAGAAGATTCAAAGAGAGTGAGATGCCAGCTCCTTTCATTCAGTCAGTAGCTTCAAACATTTCTGGTATATGAATAACATGATGTTTTTCAATGGCAAAAATCAATGAATATTGTAAATGCACAAACAGTAATTTCTCCGCATTGCAAGGTGCAATTCTGAAATTTTTTGCTTTTTCCTGCTCCTCTTAGCATGATTCAAAGAGAGTGAGATGCCAACTCCTTTCATTCAGTCAGTAGCTTCAATCATTTCTGGACGTTTTTCAATGGCAAAAATCAATGAATATTGTAAATGCACAAACAGTAATTTCTCCGCATTGCAAGGTGCAATTCTGAAATTTTTTGCTTTTTCCTGCTCCTCTTAGCATGATAAAGAAGATTCAAAGAGAGTGAGATGTCAGCTCCTTTCATTCAGTCAGTAGCTTCAAACATTTCTGGTATATGAATAACATGATGTTTTTCAATGGCAAAAATCAATGAATATTGTAAATGCACAAACAGTAATTTCTCCGCATTGCAAGGTGCAATTCTGAAATTTTTTGCTTTTTCCTGCTCCTCTTAGCATGATAAAGAAGATTCAAAGAGAGTGAGATGCCAGCTCCTTTCATTCAGTCAGTAGCTTCAAACATTTCTGGTATATGAATAACATGATGTTTTTCAATGGCAAAAATCAATGAATATTGTAAATGCACAAACAGTAATTTCTCCGCATTGCAAGGTGCAATTCTGAAATTTTTTGCTTTTTCCTGCTCCTCTTAGCATGATAAAGAAGATTCAAAGAGAGTGAGATGCCAGCTACTTTCATTCAGTCAGTAGCTTCAATCATTTCTGGACGTTTTTCAATGGTAAAAATCAATGAATATTGTAAATGCACAAACAGTAATTTCTCCACATTGCAAGGTGCAATTCTGAAGTTTTTTGCTTTTTCCTGCTCCTCTTAGCATGATAAAGAAGATTCAAAGAGATTGAGATGCCAGCTCCTTTCATTCAGTCAGTAGCTTCAAACATTTCTGGTATATGAATAACATGATGTTTTTCAATGGAAAAAATCAATGAATATTGTAAATGCACAAACAGTAATTTCTCCGCATTGCAAGGTGCAATTCTGAAATTTTTTGCTTTTTCCTGCTCCTCTTAGCATGATAAAGAAGATTCAAAGAGAGTGAGATGCCAGCTCCTTTCATTCAGTCAGTAGCTTCAAACATTTCTGGTATATCAATAACATGATGTTTTTCAATGGCAAAAATCAATGAATATTGTAAATGCACAAACAGTAATTTCTCCGCATTGCAAGGTGCAAGTCTGAAATTTTTTGCTTTTTCCTGCTCCTCTTAGCATGATAAAGAAGATTCAAAGAGAGTGAGATGCCAGCTACTTTCATTCAGTCAGTAGCTTCAATCATTTCTGGACGTTTTTCAATGGTAAAAATCAATGAATATTGTAAATGCACAAACAGTAATTTCTCCACATTGCAAGGTGCAATTCTGAAATTTTTTGCTTTTTCCTGCTCCTCTTAGCATGGTAAAGAAGATTCAAAGAGAGTGAGATGCCAGCTCCTTTCATTCAGTCAGTAGCTTCAAACATTTCTGGTATATGAATAACATGATGTTTTTCAATGGCAAAAATCAATGAATATTGTAAATGCACAAACAGTAATTTCTCCGCATTGCAAGGTGCAATTCTGAAATTTTTTGCTTTTTCCTGCTCCTCTTAGCATGATAAAGATTCAAAGAGAGTGAGATGCCAGCTCCTTTCATTCAGTCAGTAGCTTCAATCATTTCTGGACGTTTCTCAATGGCAAAAATCAATGAATATTGTAAATGCACAAACTGTAATTTCTCCGCATTGCAAGGTGCAATTCTGAAATTTTTTGCTTTTTCCTGCTCCTCTTAGCATGATAAAGAAGATTCAAAGAGAGTGAGATGCCAGCTCCTTTCATTCAGTCAGTAGCTTCAATCATTTCTGGACGTTTTTCAATGGCAAAAATCAATGAATTTTGTAAATGCACAAACAGTAATTTCTCCGCATTGCAAGGTGCAATTCTGAAATTTTTTGCTTTTTCCTGCTCCTCTTAGCATGATAAAGAAGATTCAAAGAGAGTGAGATGCCAGCTCCTTTCATTCAGTCAGTACCTTCAATCATTTCTGGACGTTTTTCAATGGCAAAAATCAATGAATATTGTAAATGCACAAACAGTAATTTCTCCGGATTGCAAGGTGCAATTCTGAAATTTTTTGCTTTTTCCCGCTCCTCTTAGCATGATAAAGAAGATTCAAAGAGAGTGAGGTGCCAGCTCCTTTCATTCAGTCAGTAGCTTCAAACATTTCTGGTATATGAATAACATGTTTTTCAATGGCAAAAATCAATGAATATTGTAAATGCACAAACAGTAATTTCTCCGCATTGCAAGGTGCAATTCTGAAATTTTTTGCTTTTTCCTGCTCCTCTTAGCATGATAAAGAAGATTCAAAGAGAGTGAGATGCCAGCTCCTTTCATTCAGTCAGTAGCTTCAATCATTTCTGGACGTTTTTCAATGGCAAAAATCAATGAATATTGTAAATGCACAAACAGTAATTTCTCCGCATTGCAAGGTGCAATTCTGAAATTTTTTGCTTTTTCCTGCTCCTCTTAGCATGATAAAGAAGATTCAAAGAGAGTGAGATGCCAGCTCCTTTCATTCAGTCAGTAGCTTCAATCATTTCTGGACGTTTTTCAATGGCAAAAATCAATGAATATTGTAAATGCACAAACAGTAATTTCTCCGCATTGCAAGGTGCAATTCTGAAATTTTTTGCTTTTTCCTGCTCCTCTTAGCATGATAAAGAAGATTCAAAGAGAGTGAGATGCCAGCTCCTTTCATTCAGTCAGTAGCTTCAAACATTTCTGGTATATGAATAACATGATGTTTTTCAATGGCAAAAATCAATGAATATTGTAAATGCACAAACAGTAATTTCTCCGCATTGCAAGGTGCAAGTCTGAAATTTTTTGCTTTTTCCTGCTCGTCTTAGCATGATAAAGAAGATTCAAAGAGAGTGAGATGCCAGCTACTTTCATTCAGTCAGTAGCTTCAATCATTTCTGGACGTTTTTCAATGGTAAAAATCAATGAATATTGTAAATGCACAAACAGTAATTTCTCCACATTGCAAGGTGCAATTCTGAAATTTTTTGCTTTTTCCTGCTCCTCTTAGCATGATAAAGAAGATTCAAAGAGTGAGGTGCCAGCTCCTTTCATTCAGTCAGTAGCTTCAAACATTTCTGGTATATGAATAACATGTTTTTCAATGGCAAAAATCAATGAATATTGTAAATGCACAAACAGTAATTTCTCCGCATTGCAAGGTGCAATTCTGAAATTTTTTGCTTTTTCCTGCTCCTCTTAGCATGATAAAGAAGATTCAAAGAGAGTGAGATGCCAGCTCCTTTCATTCAGTCAGTAGCTTCAATAATTTCTGGACGTTTTTCAATGGCAAAAATCAATGAATATTGTAAATGCACAAACAGTAATTTCTCCGCATTGCAAGGTGCAATTCTGAAATTTTTTGCTTTTTCCTGCTCCTCTTAGCATGATAAAGAAGATTCAAAGAGAGTGAGATGCCAGCTCCTTTCATTCAGTCAGTAGCTTCAATCATTTCTGGACGTTTTTCAATGGCAAAAATCAATGAATATTGTAAATGCACAAACAGTAATTTCTCCGCATTGCAAGGTGCAATTCTGAAATTTTTTGCTTTTTCCTGCTCCTCTTAGCATGATAAAGAAGATTCAAAGAGAGTGAGATGCCAGCTCCTTTCATTCAGTCAGTAGCTTCAAACATTTCTGGTATATGAATAACATGATGTTTTTCAATGGCAAAAATCAATGAATATTGTAAATGCACAAACAGTAATTTCTCCGCATTGCAAGGTGCAATTCTGAAATTTTTTGCTTTTTCCTGCTCCTCTTAGCATGATAAAGAAGATTCAAAGAGAGTGAGATGCCAGCTCCTTTCATTCAGTCAGTAGCTTCAAACATTTCTGGTATATGAATAACATGATGTTTTTCAATGGCAAAAATCAATGAATATTGTAAATGCACAAACAGTAATTTCTCCGCATTGCAAGGTGCAAGTCTGAAATTTTTTGCTTTTTCCTGCTCCTCTTAGCATGATAAAGAAGATTCAAAGAGAGTGAGATGCCAGCTACTTTCATTCAGTCAGTAGCTTCAATCATTTCTGGACGTTTTTCAATGGTAAAAATCAATGAATATTGTAAATGCACAAACAGTAATTTCTCCACATTGCAAGGTGCAATTCTGAAGTTTTTTGCTTTTTCCTGCTCCTCTTAGCATGATAAAGAAGATTCAAAGAGATTGAGATGCCAGCTCCTTTCATTCAGTCAGTAGCTTCAAACATTTCTGGTATATGAATAACATGATGTTTTTCAATGGAAAAAATCAATGAATATTGTAAATGCACAAACAGTAATTTCTCCGCATTGCAAGGTGCAATTCTGAAATTTTTTGCTTTTTCCTGCTCCTCTTAGCATGATAAAGAAGATTCAAAGAGCGTGAGATGCCAGCTCCTTTCATTCAGTCAGTAGCTTCAAACATTTCTGGTATATCAATAACATGATGTTTTTCAATGGCAAAAATCAATGAATATTGTAAATGCACAAACAGTAATTTCTCCGCATTGCAAGGTGCAAGTCTGAAATTTTTTGCTTTTTCCTGCTCCTCTTAGCATGATAAAGAAGATTCAAAGAGAGTGAGATGCCAGCTACTTTCATTCAGTCAGTAGCTTCAATCATTTCTGGACGTTTTTCAATGGTAAAAATCAATGAATATTGTAAATGCACAAACAGTAATTTCTCCACATTGCAAGGTGCAATTCTGAAATTTTTTGCTTTTTCCTGCTCCTCTTAGCATGATAAAGAAGATTCAAAGAGAGTGAGATGCCAGCTCCTTTCATTCAGTCAGTAGCTTCAAACATTTCTGGTATATGAATAACATGATGTTTTTCAATGGCAAAAATCAATGAATATTGTAAATGCACAAACAGTAATTTCTCCGCATTGCAAGGTGCAATTCTGAAATTTTTTGCTTTTTCCTGCTCCTCTTAGCATGATAAAGATTCAAAGAGAGTGAGATGCCAGTTCCTTTCATTCAGTCAGTAGCTTCAATCATTTCTGGACGTTTCTCAATGGCAAAAATCAATGAATATTGTAAATGCACAAACTGTAATTTCTCCGCATTGCAAGGTGCAATTCTGAAATTTTTTGCTTTTTCCTGCTCCTCTTAGCATGATAAAGAAGATTCAAAGAGAGTGAGATGCCAGCTCCTTTCATTCAGTCAGTAGCTTCAATCATTTCTGGACGTTTTTCAATGGCAAAAATCAATGAATTTTGTAAATGCACAAACAGTAATTTCTCCGCATTGCAAGGTGCAATTCTGAAATTTTTTGCTTTTTCCTGCTCCTCTTAGCATGATAAAGAAGATTCAAAGAGAGTGAGATGCCAGCTCCTTTCATTCAGTCAGTACCTTCAATCATTTCTGGACGTTTTTCAATGGCAAAAATCAATGAATATTGTAAATGCACAAACAGTAATTTCTCCGCATTGCAAGGTGCAATTCTGAAATTTTTTGCTTTTTCCCGCTCCTCTTAGCATGATAAAGAAGATTCAAAGAGAGTGAGGTGCCAGCTCCTTTCATTCAGTCAGTAGCTTCAAACATTTCTGGTATATGAATAACATGTTTTTCAATGGCAAAAATCAATGAATATTGTAAATGCACAAACAGTAATTTCTCCGCATTGCAAGGTGCAATTCTGAAATTTTTTGCTTTTTCCTGCTCCTCTTAGCATGATAAAGAAGATTCAAAGAGAGTGAGATGCCAGCTCCTTTCATTCAGTCAGTAGCTTCAATCATTTCTGGACGTTTTTCAATGGCAAAAATCAATGAATATTGTAAATGCACAAACAGTAATTTCTCCGCATTGCAAGGTGCAATTCTGAAATTTTTTGCTTTTTCCTGCTCCTCTTAGCATGATAAAGAAGATTCAAAGAGAGTGAGATGCCAGCTCCTTTCATTCAGTCAGTAGCTTCAATCATTTCTGGACGTTTTTCAATGGCAAAAATCAATGAATATTGTAAATGCACAAACAGTAATTTCTCCGCATTGCAAGGTGCAATTCTGAAATTTTTTGCTTTTTCCTGCTCCTCTTAGCATGATAAAGAAGATTCAAAGAGAGTGAGATGCCAGCTCCTTTCATTCAGTCAGTAGCTTCAAACATTTCTGGTATATGAATAACATGATGTTTTTCAATGGCAAAAATCAATGAATATTGTAAATGCACAAACAGTAATTTCTCCGCATTGCAAGGTGCAATTCTGAAATTTTTTGCTTTTTCCTGCTCCTCTTAGCATGATAAAGAAGATTCAAAGAGAGTGAGATGCCAGCTCCTTTCATTCAGTCAGTAGCTTCAATAATTTCTGGACGTTTTTCAATGGCAAAAATCAATGAATATTGTAAATGCACAAACAGTAATTTCTCCGCATTGCAAGGTGCAATTCTGAAATTTTTTGCTTTTTCCTGCTCCTCTTAGCATGATAAAGAAGATTCAAAGAGAGTGAGATGCCAGCTCCTTTCATTCAGTCAGTAGCTTCAAACATTTCTGGTATATGAATAACATGATGTTTTTCAATGGCAAAAATCAATGAATATTGTAAATGCACAAACAGTAATTTCTCCGCATTGCAAGGTGCAAGTCTGAAATTTTTTGCTTTTTCCTGCTCGTCTTAGCATGATAAAGAAGATTCAAAGAGAGTGAGATGCCAGCTACTTTCATTCAGTCAGTAGCTTCAATCATTTCTGGACGTTTTTCAATGGTAAAAATCAATGAATATTGTAAATGCACAAACAGTAATTTCTCCACATTGCAAGGTGCAATTCTGAAATTTTTTGCTTTTCCCTGCTCCTCTTAGCATGATAAAGAAGATTCAAAGAGAGTGAGATGCCAGCTCCTTTCATTCAGTCAGTAGCTTCAAACATTTCTGGTATATGAATAACATGATGTTTTTCAATGGCAAAAATCAATGAATATTGTAAATGCACAAACAGTAATTTCTCCGCATTGCAAGGTGCAATTCTGAAATTTTTTGCTTTTTCCTGCTCCTCTTAGCATGATAAAGAAGATTCAAAGAGAGTGAGATGCCAGCTCCTTTCATTCAGTCAGTAGCTTCAAACATTTCTGGTATATGAATAACATGATGTTTTTCAATGGCAAAAATCAATGAATATTGTAAATGCACAAACAGTAATTTCTCCGCATTGCAAGGTGCAATTCTGAAATTTTTTGCTTTTTCCTGCTCCTCTTAGCATGATAAAGAAGATTCAAAGAGAGTGAGATGCCAGCTCCTTTCATTCAGTCAGTAGCTTCAATCAATTCTGGACGTTTTTCAATGGCAAAAATCAATGAATATTGTAAATGCACAAACAGTAATTTCTCCGCATTGCAAGGTGCAATTCTGAAATTTTTTGCTTTTTCCTGCTCCTCTTAGCATGATAAAGAAGATTCAAAGAGCGTGAGATGTCAGCTCCTTTCATTCAGTCAGTAGCTTCAAACATTTCTGGTATATGAATAACATGATGTTTTTCAATGGCAAAAATCAATGAATATTGTAAATGCACAAACAGTAATTTCTCCGCATTGCAAGGTGCAATTCTGAAATTTTTTGCTTTTTCCTGCTCCTCTTAGCATGATAAAGAAGATTCAAAGAGAGTGAGATGCCAGCTCCTTTCATTCAGTCAGTAGCTTCAATCATTTCTGGACGTTTTTCAATGGCAAAAATCAATGAATATTGTAAATGCACAAACAGTAATTTCTCCGCATTGCAAGGTGCAATTCTGAAATTTTTTGCTTTTTCCTGCTCCTCTTAGCATGATAAAGAAGATTCAAAGAGAGTGAGATGCCAGCTCCTTTCGTTCAGTCAGTAGCTTCAATCATTTCTGGACGTTTTTCAATGGCAAAAATCATTGAATTTTATAAATGCACAAACAGTAATTTCTCCGCATTGCAAGGTGCAATTCTGAAATTTTTTACTTTTTCCTGCTCCTCTTAGCATGATAAAGAAGATTCAAAGAGAGTGAGATGCCAGCTCCTTTCATTCAGTCAGTAGCTTCAATCATTTCTGGTATATGAATAACATGATGTTTTTCAATGGCAAAAATCAATGAATATTGTAAATGCACAAACAGTAATTTCTCCGCATTGCAAGGTGCAATTCTGAAATTTTTTGCTTTTTCCTGCTCCTCTTAGCATGATAAACAAGATTCAAAGAGAGTGAGATGCCAGCTCCTTTCATTCAGTCAGTAGCTTCAATCATTTCTGGACGTTTTTCAATGGCAAAAATCAATGAATATTGTAAATGCACAAACAGTAATTTCTCCGCATTGCAAGGTGCAATTCTGAAATTTTTTGCTTTTTCCTGCTCCTCTTAGCATGATAAAGAAGATTCAAAGAGAGTGAGATGCCAGCTCCTTTCATTCAGTCAGTAGCTTCAAACATTTCTGGACGTTTTTCAATGGCAAAAATCAATGAATATTGTAAATGCACAAACAGTAATTTCTCCGCATTGCAAGGTGCAATTCTGAAATTTTTTGCTTTTTCCTGCTCCTCTTAGCATGATAAAGAAGATTCAAAGAGAGTGAGATGCCAGCTCCTTTCATTCAGTCAGTAGCTTCAATCATTTCTGGACGTTTTTCAATGGCAAAAATCAATGAATATTGTAAATGCACAAACAGTAATTTCTCCGCATTGCAAGGTGCAATTCTGAAATGTTTTGCTTTTTCCTGCTCCTCTTAGCATGATAAAGAAGATTCAAAGAGAGTGAGATGCCAGCTCCTTTCATTCAGTCAGTAGCTTCAATCATTTCTGGACGTTTTTCAATGGCAAAAATCAATGAATATTGTAAATGCACAAACAGTAATTTCTCCGCATTGCAAGGTGCAATTCTGAAATTTTTTGCTTTTTCCTGCTCCTCTTAGCATGATAAAGAAGATTCAAAGAGAGTGAGATGCCAGCTCCTTTCATTCAGTCAGTAGCTTCAAACATTTCTGGTATATGAATAACATGATGTTTTTCAATGGCAAAAATCAATGAATATTGTAAATGCACAAACAGTAATTTCTCCGCATTGCAAGGTGCAATTCTGAAATTTTTTGCTTTTTCCTGCTCCTCTTAGCATGATAAAGAAGATTCAAAGAGAGTGAGATGCCAGCTCCTTTCATTCAGTCAGTAGCTTCAATCATTTCTGGACGTTTTTCAATGGCAAAAATCAATGAATATTGTAAATGCACAAACAGTAATTTCTCCGCATTGCAAGGTGCAATTCTGAAATTTTTTGCTTTTTCCTGCTCCTCTTAGCATGATAAAGAAGATTCAAAGAGCGTGAGATGTCAGCTCCTTTCATTCAGTCAGTAGCTTCAAACATTTCTGGTATATGAATAACATGATGTTTTTCAATGGCAAAAATCAATGAATATTGTAAATGCACAAACAGTAATTTCTCCGCATTGCAAGGTGCAATTCTGAAATTTTTTGCTTTTTCCTGCTCCTCTTAGCATGATAAAGAAGATTCAAAGAGAGTGAGATGCCAGCTCCTTTCATTCAGTCAGTAGCTTCAATCATTTCTGGACGTTTTTCAATGGCAAAAATCAATGAATATTGTAAATGCACAAACAGTAATTTCTCCGCATTGCAAGGTGCAATTCTGAAATTTTTTGCTTTTTCCTGCTCCTCTTAGCATGATAAAGAAGATTCAAAGAGAGTGAGATGCCAGCTCCTTTCATTCAGTCAGTAGCTTCAAACATTTCTGGTATATGAATAACATGATGTTTTTCAATGGCAAAAATCAATGAATATTGTAAATGCACAAACAGTAATTTCTCCGCATTGCAAGGTGCAATTCTGAAATTTTTTGCTTTTTCCTGCTCCTCTTAGCATGATAAAGAAGATTCAAAGAGAGTGAGATGCCAGCTCCTTTCATTCAGTCAGTAGCTTCAATCATTTCTGGACGTTTTTCAATGGCAAAAATCAATGAATATTGTAAATGCACAAACAGTAATTTCTCCGCATTGCAAGGTGCAATTCTGAAATGTTTTGCTTTTTCCTGCTCCTCTTAGCATGATAAAGAAGATTCAAAGAGCGTGAGATGTCAGCTCCTTTCATTCAGTCAGTAGCTTCAAACATTTCTGGTATATGAATAACATGATGTTTTTCAAAGGCAAAAATCAATGAATATTGTAAATGCACAAACAGTAATTTCTCCGCATTGCAAGGTGCAATTCTGAAATTATTTGCTTTTTCCTGCTCCTCTTAGCATGATAAAGAAGATTCAAAGAGAGTGAGATGCCAGCTCATTTCATTCAGTCAGTAGCTTCAATCATTTCTGGACGTTTTTCAATGGCAAAAATCAATGAATATTGTAAATGCACAAACAGTAATTTCTCCGCATTGCAAGGTGCAATTCTGAAATTTTTTGCTTTTTCCTGCTCCTCTTAGCATGATAAAGAAGATTCAAAGAGAGTGAGATGCCAGCTCCTTTCGTTCAGTCAGTAGCTTCAATCATTTCTGGACGTTTTTCAATGGCAAAAATCATTGAATATTATAAATGCACAAACAGTAATTTCTCCGCATTGCAAGGTGCAATTCTGAAATTTTTTACTTTTTCCTGCTCCTCTTAGCATGATAAAGAAGACTCAAAGAGAGTGAGATGCCAGCTCCTTTCATTCAGTCAGTAGCTTCAATCATTTCTGGTATATGAATAACATGATGTTTTTCAATGGCAAAAATCAATGAATATTGTAAATGCACAAACAGTAATTTCTCCGCATTGCAAGGTGCAATTCTGAAATTTTTTGCTTTTTCCTGCTCCTCTTAGCATGATAAACAAGATTCAAAGAGAGTGAGATGCCAGCTCCTTTCATTCAGTCAGTAGCTTCAATCATTTCTGGACGTTTTTCAATGGCAAAAATCAATGAATATTGTAAATGCACAAACAGAAATTTCTCCGCATTGCAAGGTGCAATTCTGAAATTTTTTGCTTTTTCCTGCTCCTCTTAGCATGATAAAGAAGATTCAAAGAGAGTGAGATGCCAGCTCCTTTCATTCAGTCAGTAGCTTCAAACATTTCTGGTATATGAATAACATGATGTTTTTCAATGGCAAAAATCAATGAATATTGTAAATGCACAAACAGTAATTTCTCCGCATTGCAAGGTGCAATTCTGAAATTTTTTGCTTTTTCCTGCTCCTCTTAGCATGATAAAGAAGATTCAAAGAGAGTGAGATGCCAGCTCCTTTCATTCAGTCAGTAGCTTCAATCATTTCTGGACGTTTTTCAATGGCAAAAATCAATGAATATTGTAAATGCACAAACAGTAATTTCTCCGCATTGCAAGGTGCAATTCTGAAATTTTTTGCTTTTTCCTGCTCCTCTTAGCATGATAAAGAAGATTCAAAGAGAGTGAGATGCCAGCTCCTTTCATTCAGTCAGTAGCTTCAATCATTTCTGGACGTTTTTCAATGGCAAAAATCAATGAATATTGTAAATGCACAAACAGTAATTTCTCCGCATTGCAAGGTGCAATTCTGAAATTTTTTGCTTTTTCCTGCTCCTCTTAGCATGATAAAGAAGATTCAAAGAGAGTGAGATGCCAGCTCCTTTCATTCAGTCAGTAGCTTCAAACATTTCTGGTATATGAATAACATGATGTTTTTCAATGGCAAAAATCAATGAATATTGTAAATGCACAAACAGTAATTTCTCCGCATTGCAAGGTGCAAGTCTGAAATTTTTTGCTTTTTCCTGCTCGTCTTAGCATGATAAAGAAGATTCAAAGAGAGTGAGATGCCAGCTACTTTCATTCAGTCAGTAGCTTCAATCATTTCTGGACGTTTTTCAATGGTAAAAATCAATGAATATTGTAAATGCACAAACAGTAATTTCTCCACATTGCAAGGTGCAATTCTGAAATTTTTTGCTTTTTCCTGCTCCTCTTAGCATGATAAAGAAGATTCAAAGAGTGAGGTGCCAGCTCCTTTCATTCAGTCAGTAGCTTCAAACATTTCTGGTATGTGAATAACATGTTTTTCAATGGCAAAAATCAATGAATATTGTAAATGCACAAACAGTAATTTCTCCGCATTGCAAGGTGCAATTCTGAAATTTTTTGCTTTTTCCTGCTCCTCTTAGCATGATAAAGAAGATTCAAAGAGAGTGAGATGCCAGCTCCTTTCATTCAGTCAGTAGCTTCAATCATTTCTGGACGTTTTTCAATGGCAAAAATCAATGAATATTGTAAATGCACAAACAGTAATTTCTCCGCATTGCAAGGTGCAATTCTGAAATTTTTTGCTTTTTCCTGCTCCTCTTAGCATGATAAAGAAGATTCAAAGAGAGTGAGATGCCAGCTCCTTTCATTCAGTCAGTAGCTTCAATCATTTCTGGACGTTTTTCAATGGCAAAAATCAATGAATATTGTAAATGCACAAACAGTAATTTCTCCGCATTGCAAGGTGCAATTCTGAAATTTTTTGCTTTTTCCTGCTCCTCTTAGCATGATAAAGAAGATTCAAAGAGAGTGAGATGCCAGCTCCTTTCATTCAGTCAGTAGCTTCAAACATTTCTGGTATATGAATAACATGATGTTTTTCAATGGCAAAAATCAATGAATATTGTAAATGCACAAACAGTAATTTCTCCGCATTGCAAGGTGCAAGTCTGAAATTTTTTGCTTTTTCCTGCTCGTCTTAGCATGATAAAGAAGATTCAAAGAGAGTGAGATGCCAGCTACTTTCATTCAGTCAGTAGCTTCAATCATTTCTGGACGTTTTTCAATGGTAAAAATCAATGAATATTGTAAATGCACAAACAGTAATTTCTCCACATTGCAAGGTGCAATTCTGAAATTTTTTGCTTTTCCCTGCTCCTCTTAGCATGATAAAGAAGATTCAAAGAGAGTGAGATGCCAGCTCCTTTCATTCAGTCAGTAGCTTCAAACATTTCTGGTATATGAATAACATGATGTTTTTCAATGGCAAATATCAATGAATATTGTAAATGCACAAACAGTAATTTCTCCGCATTGCAAGGTGCAATTCTGAAATTTTTTGCTTTTTCCTGCTCCTCTTAGCATGATAAAGAAGATTCAAAGAGAGTGAGATGCCAGCTCCTTTCATTCAGTCAGTAGCTTCAAACATTTCTGGTATATGAATAACATGATGTTTTTCAATGGCAAAAATCAATGAATATTGTAAATGCACAAACAGTAATTTCTCCGCATTGCAAGGTGCAATTCTGAAATTTTTTGCTTTTTCCTGCTCCTCTTAGCATGATAAAGAAGATTCAAAGAGAGTGAGATGCCAGCTCCTTTCATTCAGTCAGTAGCTTCAATCAATTCTGGACGTTTTTCAATGGCAAAAATCAATGAATATTGTAAATGCACAAACAGTAATTTCTCCGCATTGCAAGGTGCAATTCTGAAATTTTTTGCTTTTTCCTGCTCCTCTTAGCATGATAAAGAAGATTCAAAGAGCGTGAGATGTCAGCTCCTTTCATTCAGTCAGTAGCTTCAAACATTTCTGGTATATGAATAACATGATGTTTTTCAATGGCAAAAATCAATGAATATTGTAAATGCACAAACAGTAATTTCTCCGCATTGCAAGGTGCAATTCTGAAATTTTTTGCTTTTTCCTGCTCCTCTTAGCATGATAAAGAAGATTCAAAGAGAGTGAGATGCCAGCTCCTTTCATTCAGTCAGTAGCTTCAATCATTTCTGGACGTTTTTCAATGGCAAAAATCAATGAATATTGTAAATGCACAAACAGTAATTTCTCCGCATTGCAAGGTGCAATTCTGAAATTTTTTGCTTTTTCCTGCTCCTCTTAGCATGATAAAGAAGATTCAAAGAGAGTGAGATGCCAGCTCCTTTCGTTCAGTCAGTAGCTTCAATCATTTCTGGACGTTTTTCAATGGCAAAAATCATTGAATATTATAAATGCACAAACAGTAATTTCTCCGCATTGCAAGGTGCAATTCTGAAATTTTTTACTTTTTCCTGCTCCTCTTAGCATGATAAAGAAGATTCAAAGAGAGTGAGATGCCAGCTCCTTTCATTCAGTCAGTAGCTTCAATCATTTCTGGTATATGAATAACATGATGTTTTTCAATGGCAAAAATCAATGAATATTGTAAATGCACAAACAGTAATTTCTCCGCATTGCAAGGTGCAATTCTGAAATTTTTTGCTTTTTCCTGCTCCTCTTAGCATGATAAACAAGATTCAAAGAGAGTGAGATGCCAGCTCCTTTCATTCAGTCAGTAGCTTCAATCATTTCTGGACGTTTTTCAATGGCAAAAATCAATGAATATTGTAAATGCACAAACAGTAATTTCTCCGCATTGCAAGGTGCAATTCTGAAATTTTTTGCTTTTTCCTGCTCCTCTTAGCATGATAAAGAAGATTCAAAGAGAGTGAGATGCCAGCTCCTTTCATTCAGTCAGTAGCTTCAAACATTTCTGGACGTTTTTCAATGGCAAAAATCAATGAATATTGTAAATGCACAAACAGTAATTTCTCCGCATTGCAAGGTGCAATTCTGAAATTTTTTGCTTTTTCCTGCTCCTCTTAGCATGATAAAGAAGATTCAAAGAGAGTGAGATGCCAGCTCCTTTCATTCAGTCAGTAGCTTCAATCATTTCTGGACGTTTTTCAATGGCAAAAATCAATGAATATTGTAAATGCACAAACAGTAATTTCTCCGCATTGCAAGGTGCAATTCTGAAATGTTTTGCTTTTTCCTGCTCCTCTTAGCATGATAAAGAAGATTCAAAGAGAGTGAGATGCCAGCTCCTTTCATTCAGTCAGTAGCTTCAATCATTTCTGGACGTTTTTCAATGGCAAAAATCAATGAATATTGTAAATGCACAAACAGTAATTTCTCCGCATTGCAAGGTGCAATTCTGAAATTTTTTGCTTTTTCCTGCTCCTCTTAGCATGATAAAGAAGATTCAAAGAGAGTGAGATGCCAGCTCCTTTCATTCAGTCAGTAGCTTCAAACATTTCTGGTATATGAATAACATGATGTTTTTCAATGGCAAAAATCAATGAATATTGTAAATGCACAAACAGTAATTTCTCCGCATTGCAAGGTGCAATTCTGAAATTTTTTGCTTTTTCCTGCTCCTCTTAGCATGATAAAGAAGATTCAAAGAGAGTGAGATGCCAGCTCCTTTCATTCAGTCAGTAGCTTCAAACATTTCTGGTATATGAATAACATGATGTTTTTCAATGGCAAAAATCAATGAATATTGTAAATGCACAAACAGTAATTTCTCCGCATTGCAAGGTGCAATTCTGAAATTTTTTGCTTTTTCCTGCTCCTCTTAGCATGATAAAGAAGATTCAAAGAGAGTGAGATGCCAGCTCCTTTCATTCAGTCAGTAGCTTCAATCATTTCTGGACGTTTTTCAATGGCAAAAATCAATGAATATTGTAAATGCACAAACAGTAATTTCTCCGCATTGCAAGGTGCAATTCTGAAATTTTTTGCTTTTTCCTGCTCCTCTTAGCATGATAAAGAAGATTCAAAGAGCGTGAGATGTCAGCTCCTTTCATTCAGTCAGTAGCTTCAAACATTTCTGGTATATGAATAACATGATGTTTTTGAATGGCAAAAATCAATGAATATTGTAAATGCACAAACAGTAATTTCTCCGCATTGCAAGGTGCAATTCTGAAATTTTTTGCTTTTTCCTGCTCCTCTTAGCATGATAAAGAAGATTCAAAGAGAGTGAGATGCCAGCTCCTTTCATTCAGTCAGTAGCTTCAATCATTTCTGGATGTTTTTCAATGGCAAAAATCAATGAATATTGTAAATGCACAAACAGTAATTTCTCCGCATTGCAAGGTGCAATTCTGAAATTTTTTGCTTTTTCCTGCTCCTCTTAGCATGATAAAGAAGATTCAAAGAGAGTGAGATGCCAGCTCCTTTCATTCAGTCAGTAGCTTCAAACATTTCTGGTATATGAATAACATGATGTTTTTCAATGGCAAAAATCAATGAATATTGTAAATGCACAAACAGTAATTTCTCCGCATTGCAAGGTGCAATTCTGAAATTTTTTGCTTTTTCCTGCTCCTCTTAGCATGATAAAGAAGATTCAAAGAGAGTGAGATGCCAGCTCCTTTCATTCAGTCAGTAGCTTCAATCATTTCTGGACGTTTTTCAATGGCAAAAATCAATGAATATTGTAAATGCACAAACAGTAATTTCTCCGCATTGCAAGGTGCAATTCTGAAATGTTTTGCTTTTTCCTGCTCCTCTTAGCATGATAAAGAAGATTCAAAGAGCGTGAGATGTCAGCTCCTTTCATTCAGTCAGTAGCTTCAAACATTTCTGGTATATGAATAACATGATGTTTTTCAAAGGCAAAAATCAATGAATATTGTAAATGCACAAACAGTAATTTCTCCGCATTGCAAGGTGCAATTCTGAAATTATTTGCTTTTTCCTGCTCCTCTTAGCATGATAAAGAAGATTCAAAGAGAGTGAGATGCCAGCTCCTTTCATTCAGTCAGTAGCTTCAATCATTTCTGGGCGTTTTTCAATGGCAAAAATCAATGAATATTGTAAATGCACAAACAGTAATTTCTCCGCATTGCAAGGTGCAATTCTGAAATTTTTTGCTTTTTCCTGCTCCTCTTAGCATGATAAAGAAGATTCAAAGAGAGTGAGATGCCAGCTCCTTTCGTTCAGTCAGTAGCTTCAATCATTTCTGGACGTTTTTCAATGGCAAAAATCATTGAATATTATAAATGCACAAACAGTAATTTCTCCGCATTGCAAGGTGCAATTCTGAAATTTTTTACTTTTTCCTGCTCCTCTTAGCATGATAAAGAAGACTCAAAGAGAGTGAGATGCCAGCTCCTTTCATTCAGTCAGTAGCTTCAATCATTTCTGGTATATGAATAACATGATGTTTTTCAATGGCAAAAATCAATGAATATTGTAAATGCACAAACAGTAATTTCTCCGCATTGCAAGGTGCAATTCTGAAATTTTTTGCTTTTTCCTGCTCCTCTTAGCATGATAAACAAGATTCAAAGAGAGTGAGATGCCAGCTCCTTTCATTCAGTCAGTAGCTTCAATCATTTCTGGACGTTTTTCAATGGCAAAAATCAATGAATATTGTAAATGCACAAACAGTAATTTCTCCGCATTGCAAGGTGCAATTCTGAAATTTTTTGCTTTTTCCTGCTCCTCTTAGCATGATAAAGAAGATTCAAAGAGAGTGAGATGCCAGCTCCTTTCATTCAGTCAGTAGCTTCAAACATTTCTGGTATATGAATAACATGATGTTT
The DNA here is from genome assembly GCF_046119375.1 of Phyllobates terribilis. Taxonomy (NCBI): domain Eukaryota; kingdom Metazoa; phylum Chordata; class Amphibia; order Anura; family Dendrobatidae; genus Phyllobates; species Phyllobates terribilis. The sequence continues at coordinate 122,985 of NW_027364730.1, forward strand.
TTCAATGGCAAAAATCAATGAATATTGTAAATGCACAAACAGTAATTTCTCCGCATTGCAAGGTGCAATTCTGAAATTTTTTGCTTTTTCCTGCTCCTCTTAGCATGATAAAGAAGATTCAAAGAGAGTGAGATGCCAGCTCCTTTCATTCAGTCAGTAGCTTCAATCATTTCTGGACGTTTTTCAATGGCAAAAATCAATGAATATTGTAAATGCACAAACAGTAATTTCTCCGCATTGCAAGGTGCAATTCTGAAATTTTTTGCTTTTTCCTGCTCCTCTTAGCATGATAAAGAAGATTCAAAGAGAGTGAGATGCCAGCTCCTTTCATTCAGTCAGTAGCTTCAATCATTTCTGGACGTTTTTCAATGGCAAAAATCAATTAATATTGTAAATGCACAAACAGTAATTTCTCCGCATTGCAAGGTGCAATTCTGAAATTTTTTGCTTTTTCCTGCTCCTCTTAGCATGATAAAGAAGATTCAAAGAGCGTGAGATGCCAGCTCCTTTCATTCAGTCAGTAGCTTCAAACATTTCTGGTATATGAATAACATGATGTTTTTCAATGGCAAAAATCAATGAATATTGTAAATGCACAAACAGTAATTTCTCCGCATTGCAAGGTGCAAGTCTGAAATTTTTTGCTTTTTCCTGCTCCTCTTAGTATGATAAAGAAGATTCAAAGAGAGTGAGATGCCAGCTACTTTCATTCAGTCAGTAGCTTCAATCATTTCTGGACGTTTTTCAATGGTAAAAATCAATGAATATTGTAAATGCACAAACAGTAATTTCTCCACATTGCAAGGTGCAATTCTGAAATTTTTTGCTTTTTCCTGCTCCTCTTAGCATGATAAAGAAGATTCAAAGAGAGTGAGATGCCAGCTCCTTTCATTCAGTCAGTAGCTTCAAACATTTCTGGTATATGAATAACATGATGTTTTTCAATGGCAAAAATCAATGAATATTGTAAATGCACAAACAGTAATTTCTCCGCATTGCAAGGTGCAATTCTGAAATTTTTTGCTTTTTCCTGCTCCTCTTAGCATGATAAAGAAGATTCAAAGAGAGTGAGATGCCAGCTCCTTTCATTCAGTCAGTAGCTTCAAACATTTCTGGTATATGAATAACATGATGTTTTTCAATGGCAAAAATCAATGAATATTGTAAATGCACAAACACTAATTTCTCCGCATTGCAAGGTGCAATTCTGAAATTTTTTGCTTTTTCCTGCTCCTCTTAGCATGATAAAGAAGATTCAAAGAGAGTGAGATGCCAGCTACTTTCATTCAGTCAGTAGATTCAATCATTTCTGGACGTTTTTCATTGTTAAAAATCAATGAATATTGTAAATGCACAAACAGTAATTTCTCCACATTGCAAGGTGCAATTCTGAAATTTTTTGCTTTTTCCTGCTCCTCTTAGCATGATAATGAAGATTCAAAGAGAGTGAGATGCCAGCTCCTTTCATTCAGTCAGTAGCTTCAAACATTTCTGGTATATGAATAACATGATGTTTTTCAATGGCAAAAATCAATGAATATTGTAAATGCACAAACAGTAATTTCTCCGCATTGCAAGGTGCAATTCTGAAATTTTTTGCTTTTTCCTGCTCCTCTTAGCATGATAAAGAAGATTCAAAGAGAGTGAGATGCCAGCTCCTTTCATTCAGTCAGTAGCTTCAATCATTTCTGGATGTTTTTCAATGGCAAAAATCAATGAATATTGTAAATGCACAAACTGTAATTTCTCCGCATTGCAAGGTGCAATTCTGAAATTTTTTACTTTTTCCTGCTCCTCTTAGCATGATAAAGAAGATTCAAAGAGAGTGAGATGCCAGCTCCTTTCATTCAGTCAGTAGCTTCAATCATTTCTGGACGTTTTTCAATGGCAAAAATCAATGAATATTGTAAATGCACAAACAGTAATTTCTCCGCATTGCAAGGTGCAATTCTGAAATTTTTTGCTTTTTCCTGCTCCTCTTAGCATGATAAAGAAGATTCAAAGAGAGTGATATGCCAGCTCCTTTCATTCAGTCAGTACGTTCAATCATTTCTGGACGTTTTTCAATGGCAAAAATCAATTAATATTGTAAATGCACAAACAGTAATTTCTCCGCATTGCAAGGTGCAATTCTGAAATTTTTTGCTTTTTCCTGCTCCTCTTAGCATGATAAAGAAGATTCAAAGAGCGTGAGATGCCAGCTCCTTTCATTCAGTCAGTAGCTTCAAACATTTCTGGTATATGAATAACATGATGTTTTTCAATGGCAAAAATCAATGAATATTGTAAATGCACAAACAGTAATTTCTCCGCATTGCAAGGTGCAAGTCTGAAATTTTTTGCTTTTTCCTGTTCCTCTTAGTATGATAAAGAAGATTCAAAGAGAGTGAGATGCCAGCTACTTTCATTCAGTCAGTAGCTTCAATCATTTCTGGACGTTTTTCAATGGTAAAAATCAATGAATATTGTAAATGCACAAACAGTAATTTCTCCACATTGCAAGGTGCAATTCTGAAATTTTTTGCTTTTTCCTGCTCCTCTTAGCATGATAAAGAAGATTCAAAGAGAGTGAGATGCCAGCTCCTTTCATTCAGTCAGTAGCTTCAAACATTTCTGGTATATGAATAACATGATGTTTTTCAATGGCAAAAATCAATGAATATTGTAAATGCACAAACAGTAATTTCTCCGCATTGCAAGGTGCAATTCTGAAATTTTTTTGCTTTTTCCTGCTCCTCTTAGCATGATAAAGAAGATTCAAAGAGAGTGAGATGCCAGCTCCTTTCATTCAGTCAGTAGCTTCAAACATTTCTGGTATATGAATAACATGATGTTTTTCAATGGCAAAAATCAATGAATATTGTAAATGCACAAACACAAATTTCTCCGCATTGCAAGGTGCAATTCTGAAATTTTTTGCTTTTTCCTGCTCCTCTTAGCATGATAAAGAAGATTCAAAGAGAGTGAGATGCCAGCTCCTTTCATTCAGTCAGTAGCTTCAATCATTTCTGGACGTTTTTCAATGGCAAAAATCAATGAATATTGTAAATGCACAAACAGTAATTTCTCCGCATTGCAAGGTGCAATTCTGAAATTTTTTGCTTTTTCCTGCTCCTCTTAGCATGATAAAGAAGATTCAAAGAGAGTGAGATGCCAGCTCCTTTCATTCAGTCAGTAGCTTCAATCATTTCTGGACGTTTTTCAATGGCAAAAATCAATTAATATTGTAAATGCACAAACAGTAATTTCTCCGCATTGCAAGGTGCAATTCTGAAATTTTTTGCTTTTTCCTGCTCCTCTTAGCATGATAAAGAAGATTCAAAGAGCGTGAGATGCCAGCTCCTTTCATTCAGTCAGTAGCTTCAAACATTTCTGGTATATGAATAACATGATGTTTTTCAATGGCAAAAATCAATGAATATTGTAAATGCACAAACAGTAATTTCTCCGCATTGCAAGGTGCAAGTCTGAAATTTTTTGCTTTTTCCTGCTCCTCTTAGTATGATAAAGAAGATTCAAAGAGAGTGAGATGCCAGCTACTTTCATTCAGTCAGTAGCTTCAATCATTTCTGGACGTTTTTCAATGGTAAAAATCAATGAATATTGTAAATGCACAAACAGTAATTTCTCCACATTGCAAGGTGCAATTCTGAAATTTTTTGCTTTTTCCTGCTCCTCTTAGCATGATAAAGAAGATTCAAAGAGAGTGAGATGCCAGCTCCTTTCATTCAGTCAGTAGCTTCAAACATTTCTGGTATATGAATAACATGATGTTTTTCAATGGCAAAAATCAATGAATATTGTAAATGCACAAACAGTAATTTCTCCGCATTGCAAGGTGCAATTCTGAAATTTTTTGCTTTTTCCTGCTCCTCTTAGCATGATAAAGAAGATTCAAAGAGAGTGAGATGCCAGCTCCTTTCATTCAGTCAGTAGCTTCAAACATTTCTGGTATATGAATAACATGATGTTTTTCAATGGCAAAAATCAATGAATATTGTAAATGCACAAACACTAATTTCTCCGCATTGCAAGGTGCAATTCTGAAATTTTTTGCTTTTTCCTGCTCCTCTTAGCATGATAAAGAAGATTCAAAGAGAGTGAGATGCCAGCTACTTTCATTCAGTCAGTAGATTCAATCATTTCTGGACGTTTTTCATTGTTAAAAATCAATGAATATTGTAAATGCACAAACAGTAATTTCTCCACATTGCAAGGTGCAATTCTGAAATTTTTTGCTTTTTCCTGCTCCTCTTAGCATGATAATGAAGATTCAAAGAGAGTGAGATGCCAGCTCCTTTCATTCAGTCAGTAGCTTCAAACATTTCTGGTATATGAATAACATGATGTTTTTCAATGGCAAAAATCAATGAATATTGTAAATGCACAAACAGTAATTTCTCCGCATTGCAAGGTGCAATTCTGAAATTTTTTGCTTTTTCCTGCTCCTCTTAGCATGATAAAGAAGATTCAAAGAGAGTGAGATGCCAGCTCCTTTCATTCAGTCAGTAGCTTCAATCATTTCTGGATGTTTTTCAATGGCAAAAATCAATGAATATTGTAAATGCACAAACTGTAATTTCTCCGCATTGCAAGGTGCAATTCTGAAATTTTTTACTTTTTCCTGCTCCTCTTAGCATGATAAAGAAGATTCAAAGAGAGTGAGATGCCAGCTCCTTTCATTCAGTCAGTAGCTTCAATCATTTCTGGACGTTTTTCAATGGCAAAAATCAATGAATATTGTAAATGCACAAACAGTAATTTCTCCGCATTGCAAGGTGCAATTCTGAAATTTTTTGCTTTTTCCTGCTCCTCTTAGCATGATAAAGAAGATTCAAAGAGAGTGATATGCCAGCTCCTTTCATTCAGTCAGTACGTTCAATCATTTCTGGACGTTTTTCAATGGCAAAAATCAATTAATATTGTAAATGCACAAACAGTAATTTCTCCGCATTGCAAGGTGCAATTCTGAAATTTTTTGCTTTTTCCTGCTCCTCTTAGCATGATAAAGAAGATTCAAAGAGCGTGAGATGCCAGCTCCTTTCATTCAGTCAGTAGCTTCAAACATTTCTGGTATATGAATAACATGATGTTTTTCAATGGCAAAAATCAATGAATATTGTAAATGCACAAACAGTAATTTCTCCGCATTGCAAGGTGCAAGTCTGAAATTTTTTGCTTTTTCCTGTTCCTCTTAGTATGATAAAGAAGATTCAAAGAGAGTGAGATGCCAGCTACTTTCATTCAGTCAGTAGCTTCAATCATTTCTGGACGTTTTTCAATGGTAAAAATCAATGAATATTGTAAATGCACAAACAGTAATTTCTCCACATTGCAAGGTGCAATTCTGAAATTTTTTGCTTTTTCCTGCTCCTCTTAGCATGATAAAGAAGATTCAAAGAGAGTGAGATGCCAGCTCCTTTCATTCAGTCAGTAGCTTCAAACATTTCTGGTATATGAATAACATGATGTTTTTCAATGGCAAAAATCAATGAATATTGTAAATGCACAAACAGTAATTTCTCCGCATTGCAAGGTGCAATTCTGAAATTTTTTTGCTTTTTCCTGCTCCTCTTAGCATGATAAAGAAGATTCAAAGAGAGTGAGATGCCAGCTCCTTTCATTCAGTCAGTAGCTTCAAACATTTCTGGTATATGAATAACATGATGTTTTTCAATGGCAAAAATCAATGAATATTGTAAATGCACAAACACTAATTTCTCCGCATTGCAAGGTGCAATTCTGAAATTTTTTGCTTTTTCCTGCTCCTCTTAGCATGATAAAGAAGATTCAAAGAGAGTGAGATGCCAGCTACTTTCATTCAGTCAGTAGATTCAATCATTTCTGGACGTTTTTCATTGTTAAAAATCAATGAATATTGTAAATGCACAAACAGTAATTTCTCCACATTGCAAGGTGCAATTCTGAAATTTTTTGCTTTTTCCTGCTCCTCTTAGCATGATAATGAAGATTCAAAGAGAGTGAGATGCCAGCTCCTTTCATTCAGTCAGTAGCTTCAAACATTTCTGGTATATGAATAACATGATGTTTTTCAATGGCAAAAATCAATGAATATTGTAAATGCACAAACAGTAATTTCTCCGCATTGCAAGGTGCAATTCTGAAATTTTTTGCTTTTTCCTGCTCCTCTTAGCATGATAAAGAAGATTCAAAGAGAGTGAGATGCCAGCTCCTTTCATTCAGTCAGTAGCTTCAATCATTTCTGGATGTTTTTCAATGGCAAAAATCAATGAATATTGTAAATGCACAAACTGTAATTTCTCCGCATTGCAAGGTGCAATTCTGAAATTTTTTACTTTTTCCTGCTCCTCTTAGCATGATAAAGAAGATTCAAAGAGAGTGAGATGCCAGCTCCTTTCATTCAGTCAGTAGCTTCAATCATTTCTGGACGTTTTTCAATGGCAAAAATCAATGAATATTGTAAATGCACAAACAGTAATTTCTCCGCATTGCAAGGTGCAATTCTGAAATTTTTTGCTTTTTCCTGCTCCTCTTAGCATGATAAAGAAGATTCAAAGAGAGTGATATGCCAGCTCCTTTCATTCAGTCAGTACGTTCAATCATTTCTGGACGTTTTTCAATGGCAAAAATCAATGAATATTGTAAATGCACAAACAGTAATGTCTCCGCATTGCAAGGTGCAATTCTGAATTTTTTTGCTTTTTCCCGCTCCTCTTAGCATGATAAAGAAGATTCAAAGAGAGTGAGGTGCCAGCTCCTTTCATTCAGTTAGTAGCTTCAAACATTTCTGGTATATGAATAACATGTTTTTCAATGGCAAAAATCAATGAATATTGTAAATGCACAAACAGTAATTTCTCCGCATTGCAAGGTGCAATTCTGAAATTTTTTGCATTTTCCTGCTCCTCTTAGCATGATAATGAAGATTCAAAGAGAGTGAGCTGCCAGCTCCTTTCATTCAGTCAGTAGCTTCAAACATTTCTGGTATATGAATAACATGATGTTTTTCAATGGCAAAAATCAATGAATATTGTAAATGCACAAACAGTCATTTCTCCGCATTGCAAGGTGCAATTCTGAAATTTTTTGCTTTTTCCTGCTCCTCTTAGCATGATAAAGAAGATTCAAAGAGAGTGAGATGCCAGCTCCTTTCATTCAGTCAGTAGCTTCAATCATTTCTGGATGTTTTTCAATGGCAAAAATCAATGAATATTGTAAATGCACAAACTGTAATTTCTCCGCATTGCAAGGTGCAATTCTGAAATTTTTTACTTTTTCCTGCTCCTCTTAGCATGATAAAGAAGATTCAAAGAGAGTGAGATGCCAGCTCCTTTCATTCAGTCAGTAGCTTCAATCATTTCTGGACGTTTTTCAATGGCAAAAATCAATGAATATTGTAAATGCACAAACAGTAATTTCTCCGCATTGCAAGGTGCAATTCTGAAATTTTTTGCTTTTTCCTGCTCCTCTTAGCATGATAAAGAAGATTCAAAGAGAGTGAGATGCCAGCTCCATTCATTCAGTCAGTACTTTCAATCATTTCTGGACGTTTTTCAATGGCAAAAATCAATGAATATTGTAAATGCACAAACAGTAATTTCTCCGCATTGCAAGGTGCAATTCTGAATTTTTTTGCTTTTTCCCGCTCCTCTTAGCATGATAAAGAAGATTCAAAGAGAGTGAGGTGCCAGCTCCTTTCATTCAGTCAGTAGCTTCAATCATTTCTGGACGTTTTTCAATGGTAAAAATCAATGAATATTGTAAATGCACAAACAGTAATTTCTCCACATTGCAAGGTGCAATTCTGAAATTTTTTGCTTTTCCCTGCTCCTCTTAGCATGATAAAGAAGATTCAAAGAGAGTGAGATGCCAGCTCCTTTCATTCAGTCAGTAGCTTCAAACATTTCTGGTATATGAATAACATGATGTTTTTCAATGGCAAAAATCAATGAATATTGTAAATGCACAAACAGTAATTTCTCCGCATTGCAAGGTGCAATTCTGAAATTTTTTGCTTTTTCCTGCTCCTCTTAGCATGATAAAGAAGATTCAAAGAGAGTGAGATGCCAGCTCCTTTCATTCAGTCAGTAGCTTCAAACATTTCTGGTATATGAATAACATGATGTTTTTCAATGGCAAAAATCAATGAATATTGTAAATGCACAAACAGTAATTTCTCCGCATTGCAAGGTGCAATTCTGAAATTTTTTGCTTTTTCCTGCTCCTCTTAGCATGATAAAGAAGATTCAAAGAGAGTGAGATGCCAGCTCCTTTCATTCAGTCAGTAGCTTCAATCAATTCTGGACGTTTTTCAATGGCAAAAATCAATGAATATTGTAAATGCACAAACAGTAATTTCTCCGCATTGCAAGGTGCAATTCTGAAATTTTTTGCTTTTTCCTGCTCCTCTTAGCATGATAAAGAAGATTCAAAGAGCGTGAGATGTCAGCTCCTTTCATTCAGTCAGTAGCTTCAAACATTTCTGGTATATGAATAACATGATGTTTTTCAATGGCAAAAATCAATGAATATTGTAAATGCACAAACAGTAATTTCTCCGCATTGCAAGGTGCAATTCTGAAATTTTTTGCTTTTTCCTGCTCCTCTTAGCATGATAAAGAAAATTCAAAGAGAGTGAGATGCCAGCTCCTTTCATTCAGTCAGTAGCTTCAATCATTTCTGGACGTTTTTCAATGGCAAAAATCAATGAATATTGTAAATGCACAAACAGTAATTTCTCCGCATTGCAAGGTGCAATTCTGAAATTTTTTGCTTTTTCCTGCTCCTCTTAGCATGATAAAGAAGATTCAAAGAGAGTGAGATGCCAGCTCCTTTCGTTCAGTCAGTAGCTTCAATCATTTCTGGACGTTTTTCAATGGCAAAAATCATTGAATATTATAAATGCACAAACAGTAATTTCTCCGCATTGCAAGGTGCAATTCTGAAATTTTTTACTTTTTCCTGCTCCTCTTAGCATGATAAAGAAGATTCAAAGAGAGTGAGATGCCAGCTCCTTTCATTCAGTCAGTAGCTTCAATCATTTCTGGTATATGAATAACATGATGTTTTTCAATGGCAAAAATCAATGAATATTGTAAATGCACAAACAGTAATTTCTCCGCATTGCAAGGTGCAATTCTGAAATTTTTTGCTTTTTCCTGCTCCTCTTAGCATGATAAACAAGATTCAAAGAGAGTGAGATGCCAGCTCCTTTCATTCAGTCAGTAGCTTCAATCATTTCTGGACGTTTTTCAATGGCAAAAATCAATGAATATTGTAAATGCACAAACAGTAATTTCTCCGCATTGCAAGGTGCAATTCTGAAATTTTTTGCTTTTTCCTGCTCCTCTTAGCATGATAAAGAAGATTCAAAGAGAGTGAGATGCCAGCTCCTTTCATTCAGTCAGTAGCTTCAAACATTTCTGGTATATGAATAACATGATGTTTTTCAATGGCAAAAATCAATGAATATTGTAAATGCACAAACAGTAATTTCTCCGCATTGCAAGGTGCAATTCTGAAATTTTTTGCTTTTTCCTGCTCCTCTTAGCATGATAAAGAAGATTCAAAGAGAGTGAGATGCCAGCTCCTTTCATTCAGTCAGTAGCTTCAATCATTTCTGGACGTTTTTCAATGGCAAAAATCAATGAATATTGTAAATGCACAAACAGTAATTTCTCCGCATTGCAAGGTGCAATTCTGAAATTTTTAGCTTTTTCCTGCTCCTCTTAGCATGATAAAGAAGATTCAAAGAGAGTGAGATGCCAGCTCCTTTCATTCAGTCAGTAGCTTCAATCATTTCTGGACGTTTTTCAATGGCAAAAATCAATGAATATTGTAAATGCACAAACAGTAATTTCTCCGCATTGCAAGGTGCAATTCTGAAATGTTTTGCTTTTTCCTGCTCCTCTTAGCATGATAAAGAAGATTCAAAGAGAGTGAGATGCCAGCTCCTTTCATTCAGTCAGTAGCTTCAATCATTTCTGGACGTTTTTCAATGGCAAAAATCAATGAATATTGTAAATGCACAAACAGTAATTTCTCCGCATTGCAAGGTGCAATTCTGAAATTTTTTGCTTTTTCCTGCTCCTCTTAGCATGATAAAGAAGATTCAAAGAGAGTGAGATGCCAGCTCCTTTCATTCAGTCAGTAGCTTCAAACATTTCTGGTATATGAATAACATGATGTTTTTCAATGGCAAAAATCAATGAATATTGTAAATGCACAAACAGTAATTTCTCCGCATTGCAAGGTGCAATTCTGAAATTTTTTGCTTTTTCCTGCTCCTCTTAGCATGATAAAGAAGATTCAAAGAGAGTGAGATGCCAGCTCCTTTCATTCAGTCAGTAGCTTCAAACATTTCTGGTATATGAATAACATGATGTTTTTCAATGGCAAAAATCAATGAATATTGTAAATGCACAAACAGTAATTTCTCCGCATTGCAAGGTGCAATTCTGAAATTTTTTGCTTTTTCCTGCTCCTCTTAGCATGATAAAGAAGATTCAAAGAGAGTGAGATGCCAGCTCCTTTCATTCAGTCAGTAGCTTCAATCATTTCTGGACGTTTTTCAATGGCAAAAATCAATGAATATTGTAAATGCACAAACAGTAATTTCTCCGCATTGCAAGGTGCAATTCTGAAATTTTTTGCTTTTTCCTGCTCCTCTTAGCATGATAAAGAAGATTCAAAGAGCGTGAGATGTCAGCTCCTTTCATTCAGTCAGTAGCTTCAAACATTTCTGGTATATGAATAACATGATGTTTTTCAATGGCAAAAATCAATGAATATTGTAAATGCACAAACAGTAATTTCTCCGCATTGCAAGGTGCAATTCTGAAATTTTTTGCTTTTTCCTGCTCCTCTTAGCATGATAAAGAAGATTCAAAGAGAGTGAGATGCCAGCTCCTTTCATTCAGTCAGTAGCTTCAATCATTTCTGGACGTTTTTCAATGGCAAAAATCAATGAATATTGTAAATGCACAAACAGTAATTTCTCCGCATTGCAAGGTGCAATTCTGAAATTTTTTGCTTTTTCCTGCTCCTCTTAGCATGATAAAGAAGATTCAAAGAGAGTGAGATGCCAGCTCCTTTCATTCAGTCAGTAGCTTCAAACATTTCTGGTATATGAATAACATGATGTTTTTCAATGGCAAAAATCAATGAATATTGTAAATGCACAAACAGTAATTTCTCCGCATTGCAAGGTGCAATTCTGAAATTTTTTGCTTTTTCCTGCTCCTCTTAGCATGATAAAGAAGATTCAAAGAGAGTGATATGCCAGCTCCTTTCATTCAGTCAGTAGCTTCAATCATTTCTGGACGTTTTTCAATGGCAAAAATCAATGAATATTGTAAATGCACAAACAGTAATTTCTCCGCATTGCAAGGTGCAATTCTGAAATGTTTTGCTTTTTCCTGCTCCTCTTAGCATGATAAAGAAGATTCAAAGAGCGTGAGATGTCAGCTCCTTTCATTCAGTCAGTAGCTTCAAACATTTCTGGTATATGAATAACATGATGTTTTTCAAAGGCAAAAATCAATGAATATTGTAAATGCACAAACAGTAATTTTTCCGCATTGCAAGGTGCAATTCTGAAATTATTTGCTTTTTCCTGCTCCTCTTAGCATGATAAAGAAGATTCAAAGAGAGTGAGATGCCAGCTCCTTTCATTCAGTCAGTAGCTTCAATCATTTCTGGACGTTTTTCAATGGCAAAAATCAATGAATATTGTAAATGCACAAACAGTAATTTCTCCGCATTGCAAGGTGCAATTCTGAAATTTTTTGCTTTTTCCTGCTCCTCTTAGCATGATAAAGAAGATTCAAAGAGAGTGAGATGCCAGCTCCTTTCGTTCAGTCAGTAGCTTCAATCATTTCTGGACGTTTTTCAATGGCAAAAATCATTGAATATTATAAATGCACAAACAGTAATTTCTCCGCATTGCAAGGTGCAATTCTGAAATTTTTTACTTTTTCCTGCTCCTCTTAGCATGATAAAGAAGATTCAAAGAGAGTGAGATGCCAGCTCCTTTCATTCAGTCAGTAGCTTCAATCATTTCTGGTATATGAATAACATGATGTTTTTCAATGGCAAAAATCAATGAATATTGTAAATGCACAAACAGTAATTTCTCCGCATTGCAAGGTGCAATTCTGAAATTTTTTGCTTTTTCCTGCTCCTCTTAGCATGATAAACAAGATTCAAAGAGAGTGAGATGCCAGCTCCTTTCATTCAGTCAGTAGCTTCAATCATTTCTGGACGTTTTTCAATGGCAAAAATCAATGAATATTGTAAATGCACAAACAGTAATTTCTCCGCATTGCAAGGTGCAATTCTGAAATTTTTTGCTTTTTCCTGCTCCTCTTAGCATGATAAAGAAGATTCAAAGAGAGTGAGATGCCAGCTCCTTTCATTCAGTCAGTAGCTTCAAACATTTCTGGTATATGAATAACATGATGTTTTTCAATGGCAAAAATCAATGAATATTGTAAATGCACAAACAGTAATTTCTCCGCATTGCAAGGTGCAATTCTGAAATTTTTTGCATTTTCCTGCTCCTCTTAGCATGATAAAGAAGATTCAAAGAGAGTGAGATGCCAGCTCCTTTCATTCAGTCAGTAGCTTCAATCATTTCTGGACGTTTTTCAATGGCAAAAATCAATGAATATTGTAAATGCACAAACAGTAATTTCTCCGCATTGCAAGGTGCAATTCTGAAATTTTTTGCTTTTTCCTGCTCCTCTTAGCATGATAAAGAAGATTCAAAGAGAGTGAGATGCCAGCTCCTTTCATTCAGTCAGTAGCTTCAATCATTTCTGGACGTTTTTCAATGGCAAAAATCAATGAATATTGTAAATGCACAAACAGTAATTTCTCCGCATTGCAAGGTGCAATTCTGAAATTTTTTGCTTTTTCCTGCTCCTCTTAGCATGATAAAGAAGATTCAAAGAGAGTGAGATGCCAGCTCCTTTCATTCAGTCAGTAGCTTCAAACATTTCTGGTATATGAATAACATGATGTTTTTCAATGGCAAAAATCAATGAATATTGTAAATTCACAAACAGTAATTTCTCCGCATTGCAAGGTGCAAGTCTGAAATTTTTTGCTTTTTCCTGCTCCTCTTAGCATGATAAAGAAGATTCAAAGAGAGTGAGATGCCAGCTCCTTTCATTCAGTCAGTAGCTTCAATCATTTCTGGACGTTTTTCAATGGCAAAAATCAATGAATATTGTAAATGCACAAACAGTAATTTCTCCGCATTGCAAGGTGCAATTCTGAAATTTTTTGCTTTTTCCTGCTCCTCTTAGCATGATAAAGAAGATTCAAAGAGAGTGAGATGCCAGCTCCTTTCATTCAGTCAGTAGCTTCAAACATTTCTGGTATATGAATAACATGATGTTTTTCAATGGCAAAAATCAATGAATATTGTAAATGCACAAACAGTAATTTCTCCGCATTGCAAGGTGCAAGTCTGAAATTTTTTGCTTTTTCCTGCTCCTCTTAGTATGATAAAGAAGATTCAAAGAGAGTGAGATGCCAGCTACTTTCATTCAGTCAGTAGCTTCAATCATTTCTGGACGTTTTTCAATGGTAAAAATCAATGAATATTGTAAATGCACAAACAGTAATTTCTCCACATTGCAAGGTGCAATTCTGAAATTTTTTGCTTTTTCCTGCTCCTCTTAGCATGATAAAGAAGATTCAAAGAGAGTGAGATGCCAGCTCCTTTCATTCAGTCAGTAGCTTCAAACATTTCTGGTATATGAATAACATGATGTTTTTCAATGGCAAAAATCAATGAATATTGTAAATGCACAAACAGTAATTTCTCCGCATTGCAAGGTGCAATTCTGAAATTTTTTGCTTTTTCCTGCTCCTCTTAGCATGATAAAGATTCAAAGAGAGTGAGATGCCAGCTCCTTTCATTCAGTCAGTAGCTTCAAACATTTCTGGTATATGAATAACATGATGTTTTTCAATGGCAAAAATCAATGAATATTGTAAATGCACAAACAGTAATTTCTCCGCATTGCAAGGTGCAATTCTGAAATTTTTTGCTTTTTCCTGCTCCTCTTAGCATGATAAAGAAGATTCAAAGAGAGTGAGATGCCAGCTACTTTCATTCAGTCAGTAGATTCAATCATTTCTGGACGTTTTTCATTGTTAAAAATCAATGAATATTGTAAATGCACAAACAGTAATTTCTCCGCATTGCAAGGTGCAATTCTGAATTTTTTTGCTTTTTCCCGCTCCTCTTAGCATGATAAAGAAGATTCAAAGAGAGTGAGGTGCCAGCTCCTTTCATTCAGTCAGTAGCTTCAAACATTTCTGGTATATGAATAACATGTTTTTCAATGGCAAAAATCAATGAATATTGTAAATGCACAAACAGTAATTTCTCCGCATTGCAAGGTGCAATTCTGAAATTTTTTGCTTTTTCCTGCTCCTCTTAGCATGATAATGAAGATTCAAAGAGAGTGAGATGCCAGCTCCTTTCATTCAGTCAGTAGCTTCAAACATTTCTGGTATATGAATAACATGATGTTTTTCAATGGCAAAAATCAATGAATATTGTAAATGCACAAACAGTAATTTCTCCGCATTGCAAGGTGCAATTCTGAAATTTTTTGCTTTTTCCTGCTCCTCTTAGCATGATAAAGAAGATTCAAAGAGAGTGAGATGCCAGCTCCTTTCATTCAGTCAGTAGCTTCAATCATTTCTGGATGATTTTCAATGGCAAAAATCAATGAATATTGTAAATGCACAAACTGTAATTTCTCCGCATTGCAAGGTGCAATTCTGAAATTTTTTACTTTTTCCTGCTCCTCTTAGCATGATAAAGAAGATTCAAAGAGAGTGAGATGCCAGCTCCTTTCATTCAGTCAGTAGCTTCAATCATTTCTGGACGTTTTTCAATGGCAAAAATCAATGAATATTGTAAATGCACAAACAGTAATTTCTCCGCATTGCAAGGTGCAATTCTGAAATTTTTTGCTTTTTCCTGCTTCTCTTAGCATGATAAAGAAGATTCAAAGAGAGTGAGATGCCAGCTCCTTTCATTCAGTCAGTACTTTCAATCATTTCTGGACGTTTTTCAATGGCAAAAATCAATGAATATTGTAAATGCACAAACAGTAATTTCTCCGCATTGCAAGGTGCAATTCTGAATTTTTTTGCTTTTTCCCGCTCCTCTTAGCATGATAAAGAAGATTCAAAGAGAGTGAGGTGCCAGCTCCTTTCATTCAGTCAGTAGCTTCAAACATTTCTGGTATATGAATAACATGTTTTTCAATGGCAAAAATCAATGAATATTGTAAATGCACAAACAGTAATTTCTCCGCATTGCAAGGTGCAATTCTGAAATTTTTTGCTTTTTCCTGCTCCGCTTAGCATGATAAAGAAGATTCAAAGAGAGTGAGATGCCAGCTCCTTTCATTCAGTCAGTAGCTTCAAACATTTCTGGTATATGAATAACATGATGTTTTTCAATGTCAAAAATCAATGAATATTGTAAATGCACAAACAGTAATTTCTCCGCATTGCAAGGTGCAAGTCTGAAATTTTTTGCTTTTTCCTGCTCCTCTTAGCATGATAAAGAAGATTCAAAGAGAGTGAGATGCCAGCTACTTTCATTCAGTCAGTAGCTTCAATCATTTCTGGACGTTTTTCAATGGTAAAAATCAATGAATATTGTAAATGCACAGTAATTTCTCCACATTGCAAGGTGCAATTCTGAAATTTTTTGCTTTTTACTGCTCCTCTTAGCATGATAAAGAAGATTCAAAGAGAGTGAGATGCCAGCTCCTTTCATTCAGTCAGTAGCTTCAAACATTTCTGGTATATGAATAACATGATGTTTTTCAATGGCAAAAATCAATGAATATTGTAAATGCACAAACAGTAATTTCTCCGCATTGCAAGGTGCAATTCTGAAATTTTTTGCTTTTTCCTGCTCCTCTTAGCATGATAAAGAAGATTCAAAGAGAGTGAGATGCCAGCTCCTTTCATTCAGTCAGTAGCTTCAAACATTTCTGGTATATGAATAACATGATGTTTTTCAATGGCAAAAATCAATGAATATTGTAAATGCACAAACAGTAATTTCTCCGCATTGCAAGGTGCAATTCTGAAATTTTTTGCTTTTTCCTGCTCCTCTTAGCATGATAAACAAGATTCAAAGAGAGTGAGATGCCAGCTCCTTTCATTCAGTCAGTAGCTTCAATCATTTCTGGACGTTTTTCAATGGCAAAAATCAATGAATATTGTAAATGCACAAACAGTAATTTCTCCGCATTGCAAGGTGCAATTCTGAAATTTTTTGCTTTTTCCTGCTCCTCTTAGCATGATAAAGAAGATTCAAAGAGAGTGAGATGCCAGCTCCTTTCATTCAGTCAGTAGCTTCAAACATTTCTGGTATATGAATAACATGATGTTTTTCAATGGCAAAAATCAATGAATATTGTAAATGCACAAACAGTAATTTCTCCGCATTGCAAGGTGCAATTCTGAAATTTTTTGCTTTTTCCTGCTCCTCTTAGCATGATAAAGAAGATTCAAAGAGAGTGAGATGCCAGCTCCTTTCATTCAGTCAGTAGCTTCAATCATTTCTGGACGTTTTTCAATGGCAAAAATCAATGAATATTGTAAATGCACAAACAGTAATTTCTCCGCATTGCAAGGTGCAATTCTGAAATTTTTTGCTTTTTCCTGCTCCTCTTAGCATGATAAAGAAGATTCAAAGAGAGTGAGATGCCAGCTCCTTTCATTCAGTCAGTAGCTTCAAACATTTCTGGTATATGAATAACATGATGTTTTTCAATGGCAAAAATCAATGAATATTGTAAATTCACAAACAGTAATTTCTCCGCATTGCAAGGTGCAAGTCTGAAATTTTTTTCTTTTTCCTGCTCCTCTTAGCATGATAAAGAAGATTCAAAGAGAGTGAGATGCCAGCTCCTTTCATTCAGTCAGTAGCTTCAATCATTTCTGGACGTTTTTCAATGGCAAAAATCAATGAATATTGTAAATGCACAAACAGTAATTTCTCCGCATTGCAAGGTGCAATTCTGAAATTTTTTGCTTTTTCCTGCTCCTCTTAGCATGATAAAGAAGATTCAAAGAGAGTGAGATGCCAGCTCCTTTCATTCAGTCAGTAGCTTCAAACATTTCTGGTATATGAATAACATGATGTTTTTCAATGGCAAAAATCAATGAATATTGTAAATGCACAAACAGTAATTTCTCCGCATTGCAAGGTGCAAGTCTGAAATTTTTTGCTTTTTCCTGCTCCTCTTAGTATGATAAAGAAGATTCAAAGAGAGTGAGATGCCAGCTACTTTCATTCAGTCAGTAGCTTCAATCATTTCTGGACGTTTTTCAATGGTAAAAATCAATGAATATTGTAAATGCACAAACAGTAATTTCTCCACATTGCAAGGTGCAATTCTGAAATTTTTTGCTTTTTCCTGCTCCTCTTAGCATGATAAAGAAGATTCAAAGAGAGTGAGATGCCAGCTCCTTTCATTCAGTCAGTAGCTTCAAACATTTCTGGTATATGAATAACATGATGTTTTTCAATGGCAAAAATCAATGAATATTGTAAATGCACAAACAGTAATTTCTCCGCATTGCAAGGTGCAATTCTGAAATTTTTTGCTTTTTCCTGCTCCTCTTAGCATGATAAAGATTCAAAGAGAGTGAGATGCCAGCTCCTTTCATTCAGTCAGTAGCTTCAAACATTTCTGGTATATGAATAACATGATGTTTTTCAATGGCAAAAATCAATGAATATTGTAAATGCACAAACAGTAATTTCTCCGCATTGCAAGGTGCAATTCTGAAATTTTTTGCTTTTTCCTGCTCCTCTTAGCATGATAAAGAAGATTCAAAGAGAGTGAGATGCCAGCTACTTTCATTCAGTCAGTAGATTCAATCATTTCTGGACGTTTTTCATTGTTAAAAATCAATGAATATTGTAAATGCACAAACAGTAATTTCTCCGCATTGCAAGGTGCAATTCTGAATTTTTTTGCTTTTTCCCGCTCCTCTTAGCATGATAAAGAAGATTCAAAGAGAGTGAGGTGCCAGCTCCTTTCATTCAGTCAGTAGCTTCAAACATTTCTGGTATATGAATAACATGTTTTTCAATGGCAAAAATCAATGAATATTGTAAATGCACAAACAGTAATTTCTCCGCATTGCAAGGTGCAATTCTGAAATTTTTTGCTTTTTCCTGCTCCTCTTAGCATGATAATGAAGATTCAAAGAGAGTGAGATGCCAGCTCCTTTCATTCAGTCAGTAGCTTCAAACATTTCTGGTATATGAATAACATGATGTTTTTCAATGGCAAAAATCAATGAATATTGTAAATGCACAAACAGTAATTTCTCCGCATTGCAAGGTGCAATTCTGAAATTTTTTGCTTTTTCCTGCTCCTCTTAGCATGATAAAGAAGATTCAAAGAGAGTGAGATGCCAGCTCCTTTCATTCAGTCAGTAGCTTCAATCATTTCTGGATGATTTTCAATGGCAAAAATCAATGAATATTGTAAATGCACAAACTGTAATTTCTCCGCATTGCAAGGTGCAATTCTGAAATTTTTTACTTTTTCCTGCTCCTCTTAGCATGATAAAGAAGATTCAAAGAGAGTGAGATGCCAGCTCCTTTCATTCAGTCAGTAGCTTCAATCATTTCTGGACGTTTTTCAATGGCAAAAATCAATGAATATTGTAAATGCACAAACAGTAATTTCTCCGCATTGCAAGGTGCAATTCTGAAATTTTTTGCTTTTTCCTGCTTCTCTTAGCATGATAAAGAAGATTCAAAGAGAGTGAGATGCCAGCTCCTTTCATTCAGTCAGTACTTTCAATCATTTCTGGACGTTTTTCAATGGCAAAAATCAATGAATATTGTAAATGCACAAACAGTAATTTCTCCGCATTGCAAGGTGCAATTCTGAATTTTTTTGCTTTTTCCCGCTCCTCTTAGCATGATAAAGAAGATTCAAAGAGAGTGAGGTGCCAGCTCCTTTCATTCAGTCAGTAGCTTCAAACATTTCTGGTATATGAATAACATGTTTTTCAATGGCAAAAATCAATGAATATTGTAAATGCACAAACAGTAATTTCTCCGCATTGCAAGGTGCAATTCTGAAATTTTTTGCTTTTTCCTGCTCCGCTTAGCATGATAAAGAAGATTCAAAGAGAGTGAGATGCCAGCTCCTTTCATTCAGTCAGTAGCTTCAAACATTTCTGGTATATGAATAACATGATGTTTTTCAATGTCAAAAATCAATGAATATTGTAAATGCACAAACAGTAATTTCTCCGCATTGCAAGGTGCAAGTCTGAAATTTTTTGCTTTTTCCTGCTCCTCTTAGCATGATAAAGAAGATTCAAAGAGAGTGAGATGCCAGCTACTTTCATTCAGTCAGTAGCTTCAATCATTTCTGGACGTTTTTCAATGGTAAAAATCAATGAATATTGTAAATGCACAGTAATTTCTCCACATTGCAAGGTGCAATTCTGAAATTTTTTGCTTTTTACTGCTCCTCTTAGCATGATAAAGAAGATTCAAAGAGAGTGAGATGCCAGCTCCTTTCATTCAGTCAGTAGCTTCAAACATTTCTGGTATATGAATAACATGATGTTTTTCAATGGCAAAAATCAATGAATATTGTAAATGCACAAACAGTAATTTCTCCGCATTGCAAGGTGCAATTCTGAAATTTTTTGCTTTTTCCTGCTCCTCTTAGCATGATAAAGAAGATTCAAAGAGAGTGAGATGCCAGCTCCTTTCATTCAGTCAGTAGCTTCAAACATTTCTGGTATATGAATAACATGATGTTTTTCAATGGCAAAAATCAATGAATATTGTAAATGCACAAACAGTAATTTCTCCGCATTGCAAGGTGCAATTCTGAAATTTTTTGCTTTTTCCTGCTCCTCTTAGCATGATAAAGAAGATTCAAAGAGAGTGAGATGCCAGCTCCTTTCATTCAGTCAGTAGCTTCAATCATTTCTGGACGTTTTTCAATGGCAAAAATCAATGAATATTGTAAATGCACAAACAGTAATTTCTCTGCATTGCAAGGTGCAATTCTGAAATTTTTTGCTTTTTCCTGCTCCTCTTAGCATGATAAAGAAGATTCAAAGAGAGTGAGATGTCAGCTCCTTTCATTCAGTCAGTAGCTTCAAACATTTCTGGTATATGAATAACATGATGTTTTTCAATGGCAAAAATCAATGAATATTGTAAATGCACAAACAGTAATTTCTCCGCATTGCAAGGTGCAATTCTGAAATTTTTTGCTTTTTCCTGCTCCTCTTAGCATGATAAAGAAGATTCAAAGAGAGTGAGATGCCAGCTCCTTTCATTCAGTCAGTAGCTTCAATCATTTCTGGACGTTTTTCAATGGCAAAAATCAATGAATATTGTAAATGCACAAACAGTAATTTCTCTGCATTGCAAGGTGCAATTCTGAAATTTTTTGCTTTTTCCTGCTCCTCTTAGCATGATAAAGAAGATTCAAAGAGAGTGAGATGCCAGCTCCTTTCGTTCAGTCAGTAGCTTCAATCATTTCTGGACGTTTTTCAATGGCAAAAATCATTGAATATTATAAATGCACAAACAGTAATTTCTCCGCATTGCAAGGTGCAATTCTGAAATTTTTTACTTTTTCCTGCTCCTCTTAGCATGATAAAGAAGATTCAAAGAGAGTGAGATGCCAGCTCCTTTCATTCAGTCAGTAGCTTCAATCATTTCTGGTATATGAATAACATGATGTTTTTCAATGGCAAAAATCAATGAATATTGTAAATGCACAAACAGTAATTTCTCCGCATTGCAAGGTGCAATTCTGAAATTTTTTGCTTTTTCCTGCTCCTCTTAGCATGATAAAGAAGATTCAAAGAGAGTGAGATGCCAGCTCCTTTCATTCAGTCAGTAGCTTCAATCATTTCTGGACGTTTTTCAATGGCAAAAATCAATGAATATTGTAAATGCACAAACAGTAATTTCTCCGCATTGCAAGGTGCAATTCTGAAATTTTTTGATTTTTCCTGCTCCTCTTAGCATGATAAAGAAGATTCAAAGAGAGTGAGATGCCAGCTACTTTCATTCAGTCAGTAGCTTCAAACATTTCTGGTATATGAATAACATAATGTTTTTCAATGGCAAAAATCAATGAATATTGTAAATGCACAAACAGTAATTTCTCCGCATTGCAAGGTGCAAGTCTGAAATTTTTTGCTTTTTCCTGCTCCTCTTAGCATGATAAAGAAGATTCAAAGAGAGTGAGATGCCAGCTACTTTCATTCAGTCAGTAGCTTCAATCATTTCTGGACGTTTTTCAATGGTAAAAATCAATGAATATTGTAAATGCACAAACAGTAATTTCTCCACATTGCAAGGTGCAATTCCGAAATTTTTTGCTTTTTCCTGCTCCTCTTAGCATGATAAAGAAGATTCAAAGAGAGTGAGAAGCCAGCTCCTTTCATTCAGTCAGTAGCTTCAAACATTTCTGGTATATGAATAACATGATGTTTTTCAATGGCAAAAATCAATGAATATTGTAAATGCACAAACAGTAATTTCTCCGCATTGCAAGGTGCAATTCTGAAATTTTTTGCTTTTTCCTGCTCCTCTTAGCATGATAAAGAAGATTCAAAGAGAGTGAGATGCCAGCTCCTTTCATTCAGTCAGTAGCTTCAATCATTTCTGGATGTTTTTCAATGGCAAAAATCAATGAATATTGTAAATGCACAAACTGTAATTTCTCCGCATTGCAAGGTGCAATTCTGAAATTTTTTGCTTTTTCCTGCTCCTCTTAGCATGATAAAGAAGATTCAAAGAGAGTGAGATGCCAGCTCCTTTCATTCAGTCAGTAGCTTCAATCATTTCTGGACGTTTTTCAATGGCAAAAATCAATGAATATTGTAAATGCACAAACAGTAATTTCTCCGCATTACAAGGTGCAATTCTGAAATTTTTTGCTTTTTCCTGCTCCTCTTAGCATGATAAAGAAGATTCAAAGAGAGTGAGATGCCAGCTCCTTTCATTCAGTCAGTACCTTCAATCATTTCTGGACGTTTTTCAATGGCAAAAATCAATGAATATTGTAAATGCACAAACAGTAATTTCTCCGCATTGCAAGGTGCAATTCTGAAATTTTTTGCTTTTTCCCGCTCCTCTTAGCATGATAAAGAAGATTCAAAGAGAGTGAGGTGCCAGCTCCTTTCATTCAGTCAGTAGCTTCAAACATTTCTGGTATATGAATAACATGTTTTTCAATGGCAAAAATCAATGAATATTGTAAATGCACAAACAGTAATTTCTCCGCATTGCAAGGTGCAATTCTGAAATTTTTTGATTTTTCCTGCTCCTCTTAGCATGATAAAGAAGATTCAAAGAGAGTGAGATGCCAGCTCCTTTCATTCAGTCAGTAGCTTCAATCATTTCTGGACGTTTTTCAATGGCAAAAATCAATGAATATTGTAAATGCACAAACAGTAATTTCTCCGCATTGCAAGGTGCAATTCTGAAATTTTTTGCTTTTTCCTGCTCCTCTTAGCATGATAAAGAAGATTCAAAGAGAGTGAGATGCCAGCTCCTTTCATTCAGTCAGTAGCTTCAAACATTTCTGGTATATGAATAACATGATGTTTTTCAATGGCAAAAATCAATGAATATTGTAAATGCACAAACAGTAATTTCTCCGCATTGCAAGGTGCAATTCTGAAATTTTTTGCTTTTTCCTGCTCCTCTTAGCATGATAAAGAAGATTCAAAGAGAGTGAGATGCCAGCTCCTTTCATTCAGTCAGTAGCTTCAAACATTTCTGGTATATGAATAACATGATGTTTTTCAATGGCAAAAATCAATGAATATTGTAAATGCACAAACAGTAATTTCTCCGCATTGCAAGGTGCAAGTCTGAAATTTTTTGCTTTTTCCTGCTCCTCTTAGCATGATAAAGAAGATTCAAAGAGAGTGAGATGCCAGCTACTTTCATTCAGTCAGTAGCTTCAATCATTTCTGGACGTTTTTCAATGGTAAAAATCAATGAATATTGTAAATGCACAAACAGTAATTTCTCCACATTGCAAGGTGCAATTCTGAAATTTTTTGCTTTTTCCTGCTCCTCTTAGCATGATAAAGAAGATTCAAAGAGAATGAGATGCCAGCTCCTTTCATTCAGTCAGTAGCTTCAAACATTTCTGGTATATGAATAACATGATGTTTTTCAATGGCAAAAATCAATGAATATTGTAAATGCACAAACAGTAATTTCTCCGCATTGCAAGGTGCAATTCTGAAATTTTTTGCTTTTTCCTGCTCCTCTTAGCATGTTAAAGAAGATTCAAAGAGAGTGAGATGCCAGCTCCTTTCATTCAGTCAGTAGCTTCAATCATTTCTGGACGTTTTTCAGTGGCAAAAATCAATGAATATTGTAAATGCACAAACAGTAATTTCTCCGCATTGCAAGGTGCAATTCTGAAATTTTTTGCTTTTTCCTGCTCCTCTTAGCATGATAAAGAAGATTCAAAGAGAGTGAGATGCCAGCTCCTTTCATTCAGTCAGTACCTTCAATCATTTCTGGACGTTTTTCAATGGCAAAAATCAATGAATATTGTAAATGCACAAACAGTAATTTCTCCGCATTGCAAGGTGCAAGTCTGAAATTTTTTGCTTTTTCCTGCTCCTCTTAGCATGATAAAGAAGATTCAAAGAGAGTGAGATGCCAGCTACTTTCATTCAGTCAGTAGCTTCAATCATTTCTGGACGTTTTTCAATGGTAAAAATCAATGAATATTGTAAATGCACAAACAGTAATTTCTCCACATTGCAAGGTGCAATTCTGAAATTTTTTGCTTTTTCCTGCTCCTCTTAGCATGATAAAGAAGATTCAAAGAGAGTGAGATGCCAGCTCCTTTCATTCAGTCAGTAGCTTCAAACATTTCTGGTATATGAATAACATGATGTTTTTCAATGGCAAAAATCAATGAATATTGTAAATGCACAAACAGTAATTTCTCCGCATTGCAAGGTGCAATTCTGAAATTTTTTGCTTTTTCCTGCTCCTCTTAGCATGATAAAGAAGATTCAAAGAGAGTGAGATGCCAGCTCCTTTCATTCAGTCAGTAGCTTCAATCATTTCTGGATGTTTTTCAATGGCAAAAATCAATGAATATTGTAAATGCACAAACTGTAATTTCTCCGCATTGCAAGGTGCAATTCTGAAATTTTTTGCTTTTTCCTACTCCTCTTAGCATGATAAAGAAGATTCAAAGAGAGTGAGATGCCAGCTCCTTTCATTCAGTCAGTAGCTTCAATCATTTCTGGACGTTTTTCAATGGCAAAAATCAATGAATATTGTAAATGCACAAACAGTAATTTCTCCGCATTGCAAGGTGCAATTCTGAAATTTTTTGCTTTTTCCTGCTCCTCTTAGCATGATAAAGAAGATTCAAAGAGAGTGAGATGCCAGCTCCTTTCATTCAGTCAGTACCTTCAATCATTTCTGGACGTTTTTCAATGGCAAAAATCAATGAATATTGTATATGCACAAACAGTAATTTCTCCGCATTGCAAGGTGCAATTCTGAAATTTTTTGCTTTTTCCCGCTCCTCTTAGCATGATAAAGAAGATTCAAAGAGAGTGAGGTGCCAGCTCCTTTCATTCAGTCAGTAGCTTCAAACATTTCTGGTATATGAATAACATGTTTTTCAATGGCAAAAATCAATGAATATTGTAAATGCACAAACAGTAATTTCTCCGCATTGCAAGGTGCAATTCTGAAATTTTTTGATTTTTCCTGCTCCTCTTAGCATGATAAAGAAGATTCAAAGAGAGTGAGATGCCAGCTCCTTTCATTCAGTCAGTAGCTTCAATCATTTCTGGACGTTTTTCAATGGCAAAAATCAATGAATATTGTAAATGCACAAACAGTAATTTCTCCGCATTGCAAGGTGCAATTCTGAAATTTTTTGCTTTTTCCTGCTCCTCTTAGCATGATAAAGAAGATTCAAAGAGAGTGAGATGCCAGCTCCTTTCATTCAGTCACTAGCTTCAAACATTTCTGGTATATGAATAACATGATGTTGTTCAATGGCAAAAATCAATGAATATTGTAAATGCACAAACAGTAATTTCTCCGCATTGCAAGGTGCAATTCTGAAATTTTTTGCTTTTTCCTGCTCCTCTTAGCATGATAAAGAAGATTCAAAGAGAGTGAGATGCCAGCTCCTTTCATTCAGTCAGTAGCTTCAAACATTTCTGGTATATGAATAACATGATGTTTTTCAATGGCAAAAATCAATGAATATTGTAAATGCACAAACAGTAATTTCTCCGCATTGCAAGGTGCAAGTCTGAAATTTTTTGCTTTTTCCTGCTCCTCTTAGCATGATAAAGAAGATTCAAAGAGAGTGAGATGCCAGCTACTCTCATTCAGTCAGTAGCTTCAATCATTTCTGGACGTTTTTCAATGGTAAAAATCAATGAATATTGTAAATGCACAAACAGTAATTTCTCCACATTGCAAGGTGCAATTCTGAAATTTTTTGCTTTTTCCTGCTCCTCTTAGCATGATAAAGAAGATTCAAAGAGAGTGAGATGCCAGCTCCTTTCATTCAGTCAGTAGCTTCAAACATTTCTGGTATATGAATAACATGATGTTTTTCAATGGCAAAAATCAATGAATATTGTAAATGCACAAACAGTAATTTCTCCGCATTGCAAGGTGCAATTCTGAAATTTTTTGCTTTTTCCTGCTCCTCTTAGCATGATAAAGAAGATTCAAAGAGAGTGAGATGCCAGCTCCTTTCATTCAGTCAGTAGCTTCAATCATTTCTGGATGTTTTTCAATGGCAAAAATCAATGAATATTGTAAATGCACAAACTGTAATTTCTCCGCATTGCAAGGTGCAATTCTGAAATTTTTTGCTTTTTCCTGCTCCTCTTAGCATGTTAAAGAAGATTCAAAGAGAGTGAGATGCCAGCTCCTTTCATTCAGTCAGTAGCTTCAATCATTTCTGGACGTTTTTCAGTGGCAAAAATCAATGAATATTGTAAATGCACAAACAGTAATTTCTCCGCATTGCAAGGTGCAATTCTGAAATTTTTTGCTTTTTCCTGCTCCTCTTAGCATGATAAAGAAGATTCAAAGAGAGTGAGATGCCAGCTCCTTTCATTCAGTCAGTACCTTCAATCATTTCTGGACGTTTTTCAATGGCAAAAATCAATGAATATTGTAAATGCACAAACAGTAATTTCTCCGCATTGCAAGGTGCAAGTCTGAAATTTTTTGCTTTTTCCTGCTCCTCTTAGCATGATAAAGAAGATTCAAAGAGAGTGAGATGCCAGCTACTTTCATTCAGTCAGTAGCTTCAATCATTTCTGGACGTTTTTCAATGGTAAAAATCAATGAATATTGTAAATGCACAAACAGTAATTTCTCCACATTGCAAGGTGCAATTCTGAAATTTTTTGCTTTTTCCTGCTCCTCTTAGCATGATAAAGAAGATTCAAAGAGAGTGAGATGCCAGCTCCTTTCATTCAGTCAGTAGCTTCAAACATTTCTGGTATATGAATAACATGATGTTTTTCAATGGCAAAAATCAATGAATATTGTAAATGCACAAACAGTAATTTCTCCGCATTGCAAGGTGCAATTCTGAAATTTTTTGCTTTTTCCTGCTCCTCTTAGCATGATAAAGAAGATTCAAAGAGAGTGAGATGCCAGCTCCTTTCATTCAGTCAGTAGCTTCAATCATTTCTGGATGTTTTTCAATGGCAAAAATCAATGAATATTGTAAATGCACAAACTGTAATTTCTCCGCATTGCAAGGTGCAATTCTGAAATTTTTTGCTTTTTCCTACTCCTCTTAGCATGATAAAGAAGATTCAAAGAGAGTGAGATGCCAGCTCCTTTCATTCAGTCAGTAGCTTCAATCATTTCTGGACGTTTTTCAATGGCAAAAATCAATGAATATTGTAAATGCACAAACAGTAATTTCTCCGCATTGCAAGGTGCAATTCTGAAATTTTTTGCTTTTTCCTGCTCCTCTTAGCATGATAAAGAAGATTCAAAGAGAGTGAGATGCCAGCTCCTTTCATTCAGTCAGTACCTTCAATCATTTCTGGACGTTTTTCAATGGCAAAAATCAATGAATATTGTATATGCACAAACAGTAATTTCTCCGCATTGCAAGGTGCAATTCTGAAATTTTTTGCTTTTTCCCGCTCCTCTTAGCATGATAAAGAAGATTCAAAGAGAGTGAGGTGCCAGCTCCTTTCATTCAGTCAGTAGCTTCAAACATTTCTGGTATATGAATAACATGTTTTTCAATGGCAAAAATCAATGAATATTGTAAATGCACAAACAGTAATTTCTCCGCATTGCAAGGTGCAATTCTGAAATTTTTTGATTTTTCCTGCTCCTCTTAGCATGATAAAGAAGATTCAAAGAGAGTGAGATGCCAGCTCCTTTCATTCAGTCAGTAGCTTCAATCATTTCTGGACGTTTTTCAATGGCAAAAATCAATGAATATTGTAAATGCACAAACAGTAATTTCTCCGCATTGCAAGGTGCAATTCTGAAATTTTTTGCTTTTTCCTGCTCCTCTTAGCATGATAAAGAAGATTCAAAGAGAGTGAGATGCCAGCTCCTTTCATTCAGTCAGTAGCTTCAAACATTTCTGGTATATGAATAACATGATGTTTTTCAATGGCAAAAATCAATGAATATTGTAAATGCACAAACAGTAATTTCTCCGCATTGCAAGGTGCAATTCTGAAATTTTTTGCTTTTTCCTGCTCCTCTTAGCATGATAAAGAAGATTCAAAGAGAGTGAGATGCCAGCTCCTTTCATTCAGTCAGTAGCTTCAAACATTTCTGGTATATGAATAACATGATGTTTTTCAATGGCAAAAATCAATGAATATTGTAAATGCACAAACAGTAATTTCTCCGCATTGCAAGGTGCAAGTCTGAAATTTTTTGCTTTTTCCTGCTCCTCTTAGCATGATAAAGAAGATTCAAAGAGAGTGAGATGCCAGCTACTTTCATTCAGTCAGTAGCTTCAATCATTTCTGGACGTTTTTCAATGGTAAAAATCAATGAATATTGTAAATGCACAAACAGTAATTTCTCCACATTGCAAGGTGCAATTCTGAAATTTTTTGCTTTTTCCTGCTCCTCTTAGCATGATAAAGAAGATTCAAAGAGAGTGAGATGCCAGCTCCTTTCATTCAGTCAGTAGCTTCAAACATTTCTGGTATATGAATAACATGATGTTTTTCAATGGCAAAAATCAATGAATATTGTAAATGCACAAACAGTAATTTCTCCGCATTGCAAGGTGCAATTCTGAAATTTTTTGCTTTTTCCTGCTCCTCTTAGCATGATAAAGAAGATTCAAAGAGAGTGAGATGCCAGCTCCTTTCATTCAGTCAGTAGCTTCAATCATTTCTGGATGTTTTTCAATGGCAAAAATCAATGAATATTGTAAATGCACAAACTGTAATTTCTCCGCATTGCAAGGTGCAATTCTGAAATTTTTTGCTTTTTCCTGCTCCTCTTAGCATGATAAAGAAGATTCAAAGAGAGTGAGATGCCAGCTCCTTTCATTCAGTCAGTAGCTTCAAACATTTCTGGTATATGAATAACATGTTTTTCAATGGCAAAAATCAATGAATATTGTAAATGCACAAACAGTAATTTCTCCGCATTGCAAGGTGCAATTCTGAAATTTTTTGCTTTTTCCCGCTCCTCTTAGCATGATAAAGAAGATTCAAAGAGAGTGAGGTGCCAGCTCCTTTCATTCAGTCAGTAGCTTCAAACATTTCTGGTATATGAATAACATGTTTTTCAATGGCAAAAATCAATGAATATTGTAAATGCACAAACAGTAATTTCTCCGCATTGCAAGGTGCAATTCTGAAATTTTTTGATTTTTCCTGCTCCTCTTAGCATGATAAAGAAGATTCAAAGAGAGTGAGATGCCGGCTCCTTTCATTCAGTCAGTAGCTTCAATCATTTCTGGACGTTTTTCAATGGCAAAAATCAATGAATATTGTAAATGCACAAACAGTAATTTCTCCGCATTGCAAGGTGCAATTCTGAAATTTTTTGCTTTTTCCTGCTCCTCTTAGCATGATAAAGAAGATTCAAAGAGAGTGAGATGCCAGCTCCTTTCATTCAGTCAGTAGCTTTAAACATTTCTGGTATATGAATAACATGATGTTTTTCAATGGCAAAAATCAATGAATATTGTAAATGCACAAACAGTAATTTCTCCGCATTGCAAGGTGCAATTCTGAAATTTTTTGCTTTTTCCTGCTCCTCTTAGCATGATAAAGAAGATTCAAAGAGAGTGAGATGCCAGCTCCTTTCATTCAGTCAGTAGCTTCAAACATTTCTGTATATGAATAACATGATGTTTTTCAATGGCAAAAATCAATGAATATTGTAAATGCACAAACAGTAATTTCTCCGCATTGCAAGGTGCAAGTCTGAAATTTATTGCTTTTTCCTGCTCCTCTTAGCATGATAAAGAAGATTCAAAGAGAGTGAGATGCCAGCTACTTTCATTCAGTCAGTAGCTTCAATCATTTCTGGACGTTTTTCAATGGTAAAAATCAATGAATATTGTAAATGCACAAACAGTAATTTCTCCACATTGCAAGGTGCAATTCTGAAATTTTTTGCTTTTTCCTGCTCCTCTTAGCATGATAAAGAAGATTCAAAGAGAGTGAGATGCCAGCTCCTTTCATTCAGTCAGTAGCTTCAAACATTTCTGGTATATGAATAACATGATGTTTTTCAATGGCAAAAATCAATGAATATTGTAAATGCACAAACAGTAATTTCTCCGCATTGCAAGGTGCAATTCTGAAATTTTTTGCTTTTTCCTGCTCCTCTTAGCATGATAAAGAAGATTCAAAGAGAGTGAGATGCCAGCTCCTTTCATTCAGTCAGTAGCTTCAATCATTTCTGGATGTTTTTCAATGGCAAAAATCAATGAATATTGTAAATGCACAAACTGTAATTTCTCCGCATTGCAAGGTGCAATTCTGAAATTTTTTGCTTTTTCCTGCTCCTCTTAGCATGATAAAGAAGATTCAAAGAGAGTGAGATGCCAGCTCCTTTCATTCAGTCAGTAGCTTCAATCATTTCTGGACGTTTTTCAGTGGCAAAAATCAATGAATATTGTAAATGCACAAACAGTAATTTCTCCGCATTGCAAGGTGCAATTCTGAAATTTTTTGCTTTTTCCTGCTCCTCTTAGCATGATAAAGAAGATTCAAAGAGAGTGAGATGCCAGCTCCTTTCATTCAGTCAGTACCTTCAATCATTTCTGGACGTTTTTCAATGGCAAAAATCAATGAATATTGTAAATGCACAAACAGTAATTTCTCCGCATTGCAAAGTGCAATTCTGAAATTTTTTGCTTTTTCCCGCTCCTCTTAGCATGATAAAGAAGATTCAAAGAGAGTGAGGTGCCAGCTCCTTTCATTCAGTCAGTAGCTTCAAACATTTCTGGTATATGAATAACATGTTTTTCAATGGCAAAAATCAATGAATATTGTAAATGCACAAACAGTAATTTCTCCGCATTGCAAGGTGCAATTCTGAAATTTTTTGATTTTTCCTGCTCCTCTTAGCATGATAAAGAAGATTCAAAGAGAGTGAGATGCCAGCTCCTTTCATTCAGTCAGTAGCTTCAATCATTTCTGGACGTTTTTCAATGGCAAAAATCAATGAATATTGTAAATGCACAAACAGTAATTTCTCCGCATTGCAAGGTGCAATTCTGAAATTTTTTGCTTTTTCCTGCTCCTCTTAGCATGATAAAGAAGATTCAAAGAGAGTGAGATGCCAGCTCCTTTCATTCAGTCAGTAGCTTCAAACATTTCTGGTATATGAATAACATGATGTTTTTCAATGGCAAAAATCAATGAATATTGTAAATGCACAAACAGTAATTTCTCCGCATTGCAAGGTGCAAGTCTGAAATTTTTTGCTTTTTCCTGCTCCTCTTAGCATGATAAAGAAGATTCAAAGAGAGTGAGATGCCAGTTACTTTCATTCAGTCAGTAGCTTCAATCATTTCTGGACGTTTTTCAATGGTAAAAATCAATGAATATTGTAAATGCACAAACAGTAATTTCTCCACATTGCAAGGTGCAATTCTGAAATTTTTTGCTTTTTCCTGCTCCTCTTAGCATGATAAAGAAGATTCAAAGAGAGTGAGATGCCAGCTCCTTTCATTCAGTCAGTAGCTTCAAACATTTCTGGTATATGAATAACATGATGTTTTTCAATGGCAAAAATCAATGAATATTGTAAATGCACAAACAGTAATTTCTCCGCATTGCAAGGTGCAATTCTGAAATTTTTTGCTTTTTCCTGCTCCTCTTAGCATGATAAAGAAGATTCAAAGAGAGTGAGATGCCAGCTCCTTTCATTCAGTCAGTAGCTTCAAACATTTCTGGTATATGAATAACATGATGTTTTTCAATGGCAAAAATCAATGAATATTGTAAATGCACAAAAAGTAATTTCTCCGCATTGCAAGGTGCAATTCTGAAATTTTTTGCTTTTTCCTGCTCCTCTTAGCATGATAAAGAAGATTCAAAGAGAGTGAGATGCCAGCTCCTTTCATTCAGTCAGTAGCTTCAATCATTTCTGGATGTTTTTCAATGGCAAAAATCAATGAATATTGTAAATGCACAAACAGTAATTTCTCCGCATTGCAAAGTGCAATTCTGAAATTTTTTGCTTTTTCCTGCTCCTCTTAGCATGATAAAGAAGATTCAAAGAGAGTGAGATGTCAGCTCCTTTCATTCAGTCAGTAGCTTCAAACATTTCTGGTATATGAATAACATGATGTTTTTCAATGGCAAAAATCAATGAATATTGTAAATGCACAAACAGTAATTTCTCCGCATTGCAAGGTGCAATTCTGAAATTTTTTGCTTTTTCCTGCTCCTCTTAGCATGATAAAGAAGATTCAAAGAGAGTGAGATGCCAGCTCCTTTCATTCAGTCAGTAGCTTCAATCATTTCTGGATGTTTTTCAATGGCAAAAATCAATGAATATTGTAAATGCACAAACAGTAATTTCTCCGCATTGCAAGGTGCAATTCTGAAATTTTTTGCTTTTTCCTGCTCCTCTTAGCATGATAAAGAAGATTCAAAGAGAGTGAGATGCCAGCTCCTTTCGTTCAGTCAGTAGCTTCAATCATTTCTGGACGTTTTTCAATGGCAAAAATCATTGAATATTATAAATGCACAAACAGTAATTTCTCCGCATTGCAAGGTGCAATTCTGAAATTTTTTACTTTTTCCTGCTCCTCTTAGCATGATAAAGAAGATTCAAAGAGAGTGAGATGCCAGCTCCTTTCATTCAGTCAGTAGCTTCAATCATTTCTGGTATATGAATAACATGATGTTTTTCAATGGCAAAAATCAATGAATATTGTAAATGCACAAACAGTAATTTCTCCGCATTGCAAGGTGCAATTCTGAAATTTTTTGCTTTTTCCTGCTCCTCTTAGCATGATAAAGAAGATTCAAAGAGAGTGAGATGCCAGCTCCTTTCATTCAGTCAGTAGCTTCAATCATTTCTGGACGTTTTTCAATGGCAAAAATCAATGAATATTGTAAATGCACAAACTGTAATTTCTCCGCATTGCAAGGTGCAATTCTGAAATTTTTTGCTTTTTCCTGCTCCTCTTAGCATGATAAACAAGATTCAAAGAGATTGAGATGCCAGTTCCTTTCATTCAGTCAGTAGCTTCAATCATTTCTGGATGTTTTTCAATGGCAAAAATCAATGAATATTGTAAATGCACAAACAGTAATTTCTCCGCATTGCAAGGTGCAATTCTGAAATTTTTTGCTTTTTCCTGCTCCTCTTAGCATGATAAAGAAGATTCAAAGAGAGTGAGATGCCAGCTCCTTTCATTCAGTCAGTAGCTTCAATCATTTCTGGACGTTTTTCAATGGCAAAAATCAATGAATATTGTAAATTCACAAACAGTAATTTCTCCGCATTGCAAGGTGCAATTCTGAAATTTTTTGCTTTTTCCTGCTCCTCTTAGCATGATAAAGAAGATTCAAAGAGAGTGAGATGCCAGCTCCTTTCATTCAGTCAGTAGCTTCAAACATTTCTGGTATATGAATAACATGATGTTTTTCAATGGCAAAAATCAATGAATATTGTAAATGCACAAACAGTAATTTCTCCGCATTGCAAGGTGCAATTCTGAAATTTTTTGCTTTTTCCTGCTCCTCTTAGCATGATAAAGAAGATTCAAAGAGAGTGAGATGCCAGCTCCTTTCGTTCAGTCAGTGGCTTCAATCATTTCTGGACGTTTTTCAATGGCAAAAATCATTGAATATTATAAATGCACAAACAGTAATTTCTCCGCATTGCAAGGTGCAATTCTGAAATTTTTTACTTTTTCCTGCTCCTCTTAGCATGATAAAGAAGATTCAAAGAGAGTGAGATGCCAGCTCCTTTCATTCAGTCAGTAGCTTCAATCATTTCTGGTATATGAATAACATGATGTTTTTCAATGGCAAAAATCAATGAATATTGTAAATGCACAAACAGTAATTTCTCCGCATTGCAAGGTGCAATTCTGAAATTTTTTGCTTTTTCCTGCTCCTCTTAGCATGATAAAGAAGATTCAAAGAGAGTGAGATGCCAGCTCCTTTCATTCAGTCAGTAGCTTCAATCATTTCTGGACGTTTTTCAATGGCAAAAATCAATGAATATTGTAAATGCACAAACAGTAATTTCTCCGCATTGCAAGGTGCAATTCTGAAATTTTTTGCTTTTTCCTGCTCCTCTTAGCATGATAAACAAGATTCAAAGAGAGTGAGATGCCAGCTCATTTCATTCAGTCAGTAGCTTCAATCATTTCTGGATGTTTTTCAATGGCAAAAATCAATGAATATTGTAAATGCACAAACAGTAATTTCTCCGCATTGCAAGGTGCAATTCTGAAATTTTTTGCTTTTTCCTGCTCCTCTTAGCATGATAAAGAAGATTCAAAGAGAGTGAGATGCCAGCTCCTTTCATTCAGTCAGTAGCTTCAATCATTTCTGGACGTTTTTCAATGGCAAAAATCAATGAATATTGTAAATGCACAAACAGTAATTTCTCCGCATTGCAAGGTGCAATTCTGAAATTTTTTGCTTTTTCCTGCTCCTCTTAGCATGATAAAGAAGATTCAAAGAGAGTGAGATGCCAGCTCCTTTCATTCAGTCAGTAGCTTCAAACATTTCTGGTATATGAATAACATGATGTTTTTCAATGGCAAAAATCAATGAATATTGTAAATGCACAAACAGTAATTTGTCCGCATTGCAAGGTGCAATTCTGAAATTTTTTGCTTTTTCCTGCTCCTCTTAGCATGATAAAGAAGATTCAAAGAGAGTGAGATGCCAGCTCCTTTCGTTCAGTCAGTAGCTTCAATCATTTCTGGACGATTTTCAATGGCAAAAATCATTTAATATTATAAATGCACAAACAGTAATTTCTCCGCATTGCAAGGTGCAATTTTGAAATTTTTTACTTTTTCCTGCTCCTCTTAGCATGATAAAGAAGATTCAAAGAGAGTGAGATGCCAGCTCCTTTCATTCAGTCAGTAGCTTCAAACATTTCTGGTATATGAAAAACATGTTTTTCAATGGCAAAAATCAATGAATATTGTAAATGCACAAACAGTAATATCTCCACATTGCAAGGTGCAATTCTGAAATTTTTTGCTTTTTCCTGATAATCCTAGCATGATAAAGAAGATTCAAAGAGAGTGAGATGCCAGCTCCTTTCATTCAGTCAGTAGCTTCAAACATTTCTGGACGTTTTTCAATGGCAAAAATCAATGAATATTGTAAATGCACAAACAGTAATATCTCCACATTGCAAGGTGCAATTCTGAAATTTTTTGCTTTTTCCTGTTAATCCTAGCATGATAAAGAAGATTCAAAGAGAGTGAGATGCCAGCTTCTTTCATTCAGTCAGTAGCTTCAAACATTTCTGGTATATGAAAAACATGTTTTTCAATGGCAAAAATCAATGAATATTGTAAATGCACAAACAGTAATATCTCCACATTGCAAGGTGCAATTCTGAAATTTTTTGCTTTTTCCTGCTAATCCTAGCATGATAAAGAAGATTCAAAGAGAGTGAGATGCCAGCTCCTTTCATTCAGTCAGTAGCTTCAAACATTTCTGGTATATGAAAAACATGTTTTTCAATGGTAAAAATAAATGAATATTGTAAATGCACAAACAGTAATATCTCCACATTGCAAGGTGCAATTCTGAAATTTTTTGCTTTTTCCTGCTAATCCTAGCATGATAAAGAAGATTCAAAGAGAGTGAGATGCCAGCTCCTTTCATTCAGTCAGTAGCTTCAAACATTTCTGGTATATGAAAAACATGTTTTTCAATGGCAAAAATCAATGAATATTGTAAATGCACAAACAGTAATATCTCCACATTGCAAGGTGCAATTCTGAAATTTTTAGCTTTTTCCTGTTAATCCTAGCATGATAAAGAAGATTCAAAGAGAGTGAGATGCCAGCTCCTTTCAGTCAGTAGCTTCAAACATTTCTGGACGTTTTTCAATGGCAAAAATCAATGAATTTTGTAAATGCACAAACAGTAATATCTCCACATTGCAAGGTGCAATTCTGAAATTTTTTGCTTTTTCCTGTTAATCCTAGCATGATAAAGAAGATTCAAAGAGAGTGAGATGCCAGCTCCTTTCATTCAGTCAGTAGCTTCAAACAATTCTGGTATATGAAAAACATGTTTTTCAATGGCAAAAATCAATGAATATTGTAAATGCACAAACAGTAATATCTCCACATTGCAAGGTGCAATTCTGAAATTTTTTGCTTTTTCCTGCTAATCCTAGCATGATAAAGAAGATTCAAAGAGAGTGAGATGCCAGCTCCTTTCATTCAGTCAGTAGCTTCAAACATTTCTGGTATATGAAAAACATGTTTTTCAATGGCAAAAATCAATGAATATTGTAAATGCACAAACAGTAATATCTCCACATTGCAAGGTGCAATTCTGAAATTTTTTGCTTTTTCCTGCTAATCCTAGCATGATAAAGAAGATTCAAAGAGAGTGAGATGCCAGCTCCTTTCATTGTCAGTAGCTTCAAACATTTCTGGCATATGAAAAACATGTTTTTCAATGGCAAAAATCAATGAATATTGTAAATGCACAAACAGTAATATCTCCACATTGCAAGGTGCAATTCTGAAATTTTTAGCTTTTTCCTGTTAATCCTAGCATGATAAAGAAGATTCAAAGAGAGTGAGATGCCTGCTCCTTTCATTCAGTCAGTAGCTTCAAACATTTCTGGACGTTTTTCAATGGCAAAAATCAATGAATATTGTAAATGCACAAACAGTAATATCTCCACATTGCAAGGTGCAATTCTGAAATTTTTTGCTTTTTCCTGTTAATCCTAGCATGATAAAGAAGATTCAAAGAGAGTGAGATGCCAGCTCCTTTCATTCAGTCAGTAGCTTCAAACATTTCTGGTATATGAAAAACGTTTTTCAATGGCAAAAATCAATGAATATTGTAAATGCACAAACAGTAATATCTCCACATTGCAAGGTGCAATTCTGAAATTTTTTGCTTTTTCCTGCTAATCCTAGCATGATAAAGAAGATTCAAAGAGAGTGAGATGCCAGCTCCTTTCATTCAGTCAGTAGCTTCAAACATTTCTGGACGTTTTTCAATGGCAAAAATCAATGAATATTGTAAATGCACAAACAGTAATATCTCCACATTGCAAGGTGCAATTCTGAAATTTTTTGCTTTTTCCTGCTAATCCTAGCATGATAAAGAAGATTCAAAGAGAGTGAGATGCCAGCTCCTTTCATTCAGTCAGTAGCTTCAAACATTTCTGGCATATGAAAAACATGTTTTTCAATGGCAAAAATCAATGAATATTGTAAATGCACAAACAGTAATATCTCCATATTGCAAGGTGCAATTCTGAAATTTTTTGCTTTTTCCTGCTAATCCTAGCATGATGAAGAAGATTCAAAGAGAGTGAGATGCCAGCTCCTTTCATTCAGTCAGTAGCTTCAAACATTTCTGGACGTTTTTCAATGGCAAAAATCAATGAATATTGTAAATGCACAAACAGTAATATCTCCACATTGTAAGGTGCAATTCTGAAATTTTTTGCTTTTTCCTGCTAATCCTAGCATGATAAAGAAGATTCAAAGAGAGTGAGATGCCAGCTCCTTTCATTCAGTCAGTAGCTTCAAACATTTCTGGTATATGAAAAACATGTTTTTCAATGGCAAAAATCAATGAATATTGTAAATGCACAAACAGTAATATCTCCACATTGCAAGGTGCAATTCTGAAATTTTTTGCTTTTTCCTGCTAATCCTAGCATGATAAAGAAGATTCAAAGAGAGTGAGATGCCAGCTCCTTTCATTCAGTCAGTAGCTTCAAACATTTCTGGACGTTTTTCAATGGGAAAAATCAATGAATATTGTAAATGCACAAACAGTAATATCTCCACATTGCAAGGTGCAATTCTGAAATTTTTTGCTTTTTCCTGTTAATCCTAGCATGATAAAGAAGATTCAAAGAGAGTGAGATGCCAGCTCCTTTCATTCAGTCAGTAGCTTCAAACATTTCTGGTATATGAAAAACATGTTTTTCAATGGCAAAAATCAATGAATATTGTAAATGCACAAACAGTAATATCTCCACATTGCAAGGTGCAATTCTGAAATTTTTTGCTTTTTCCTGTTAATCCTAGCATGATAAAGAAGATTCAAAGAGAGTGAGATGCCAGCTCCTTTCATTCAGTCAGTAGCTTCAAACATTTCTGGTATATGAAAAACATGTTTTTCAATGGCAAAAATCAATGAATATTGTAAATGCACAAACAGTAATATCTCCACATTGCAAGGTGCAATTCAGAAATTTTTTGCTTTTTCCTGCTAATCCTAGCATGATAAAGAAGATTCAAAGAGAGTGAGATGCCAGCTCCTTTCATTCAGTCAGTAGCTTCAAACATTTCTGGACGTTTTTCAATGGCAAAAATCAATGAATATTGTAAATGCACAAACAGTAATATCTCCACATTGCAAGGTGCAATTCTGAAATTTTTTGCTTTTTCCTGTTAATCCTAGCATGATAAAGAAGATTCAAAGAGAGTGAGATGCCAGCTCCTTTCATTCAGTCAGTAGCTTCAAACATTTCTGGTATATGAAAAACATGTTTTTCAATGGCAAAAATCAATGAATATTGTAAATGCACAAACAGTAATATCTCCACATTGCAAGGTGCAATTCTGAAATTTTTGCCATTGAAAAACATCATGTTATTCATATACCAGAAATGTTTGAAGCTACTGACTGAATGAAAGCAGCTGGCATCTCACTCTCTTTGAATCTTCTTTATCATGCTAAGAGGAGCAGGAAAAAGCAAAAAATTTCAGAATTGCACCTTGCAATGCGGAGAAATTACTGTTTGTGCATTTACAATATTCATTGATTTTTGCCATTGAAAAACGTCCAGAAATGATTGAAGCTACTGACTGAATGAAAGGAGCTGGCATCTCACTCTCTTTGAATCTTCTTTATCATGCTAAGAGGAGCAGGAAAAAGCAAAAAATTTCAGAATTGCACCTTGCAATGCGGAGAAATTACTGTTTGTGCATTTACAATATTCATTGATTTTTGCCATTGAAAAACATCATGTTATTCATATACCAGAAATGTTTGAAGCTACTGACTGAATGAAAGGAGCTGGCATCTCACTCTCTTTGAATCTTCTTTATCATGCTAAGAGGAGCAGGAAAAAGCAAAAAATTTCAGAATTGCACCTTGCAATGCGGAGAAATTACTGTTTGTGCATTTACAATATTCATTGATTTTTACCATTGAAAAACGTCCAGAAATGATTGAAGCTACTGACTGAACGAAAGGAGCTGGCATCTCACTCTCTTTGAATCTTCTTTATCATGCTAAGAGGAG
Organism: Phyllobates terribilis; assembly: GCF_046119375.1. Classification (NCBI taxonomy): domain Eukaryota; kingdom Metazoa; phylum Chordata; class Amphibia; order Anura; family Dendrobatidae; genus Phyllobates; species Phyllobates terribilis. The sequence goes on from NW_027364730.1 coordinate 162,018, forward strand.
CAGGAAAAAGCAAAAAATTTCAGAATTGCACCTTGCAATGCGGAGAAATTACTGTTTGTGCATTTACAATATTCATTGATTTTTGCCATTGAAAAACATCATGTTATTCATATACCAGAAATGTTTGAAGCTACTGACTGAATGAAAGGAGCTGGCATCTCACTCTCTTTGAATCTTCTTTATCATGCTAAGAGGAGCAGGAAAAAGCAAAAAATTTCAGAATTGCACCTTGCAATGCGGAGAAATTACTGTTTGTGCATTTACAATATTCATTGATTTTTGCCATTGAAAAACGTCCAGAAATGATTGAAGCTACTGACTGAATGAAAGGAGCTGGCATCTCACTCTCTTTGAATCTTCTTTATCATGCTAAGAGGAGCAGGAAAAAGCAAAAAATTTCAGAATTGCACCTTGCAATGCGGAGAAATTGCTGTTTGTGCATTTACAAAATTCATTGATTTTTGCCATTGAAAAACATCATGTTATTCATATACCAGAAATGATTGAAGCTACTGACTGAATGAAAGGAGCTGGCATCTCACTCTCTTTGAATCTTCTTTATCATGCTAAGAGGAGCAGGAAAAAGCAAAAAATTTCAGAATTGCACCTTGCAATGCGGAGAAATTACTGTTTGTGCATTTACAATATTCATTGATTTTTGCCATTGAAAAACATCATGTTATTCATATACCAGAAATGTTTGAAGCTACTGACTGAATGAAAGGAGCTGGCATCTCACTCTCTTTGAATCTTCTTTATCATGCTAAGAGGAGCAGGAAAAAGCAAAAAATTTCAGAATTGCACCTTGCAATGCGGAGAAATTACTCTTTGCGCATTTACAATATTCATTGATTTTTGCCATTGAAAAACATCATGTTATTCATATACCAGAAATGATTGAAGCTACTGACTGAATGAAAGGAGCTGGCATCTCACTCTCTTTGAATCTTCTTTATCATGCTAAGATGAGCAGGAAAAAGCAAAAAATTTCAGAATTGCACCTTGCAATGCGGAGAAATTACTGTTTGTGCATTTACAATATTCATTGATTTTTGCCATTGAAAAACATCATGTTATTCATATACCAGAAATGATTGAAGCTACTGACTGAATGAAAGTAGCTGGCATCTCACTCTCTTTGAATCTTCTTTATCATGCTAAGAGGAGCAGGAAAAAGCAAAAAATTTCAGAATTGCACCTTGCAATGCGGAGAAATTACTGTTTGTGCATTTACAATATCCATTGATTTTTGCAATTGAAAAACGTCCAGAAATGTTTGAAGCTACTGACTGAATGAAAGGAGCTGGCATCTCACTCTCTTTGAATCTTCTTTATCATGCTAAGAGGAGCAGGAAAAAGCAAAAAATTTCAGAATTGCACCTTGCAATGCGGAGAAATTACTGTTTGTGCATTTACAATATTCATTGATTTTTGCCATTGAAAAACATCATGTTATTCATATACCAGAAATGATTGAAGCTACTGACTGAATGAAAGTAGCTGGCATCTCACTCTCTTTGAATCTTCTTTATCATGCTAAGAGGAGCAGGAAAAAGCAAAAAATTTCAGAATTGCACCTTGCAATGCGGAGAAATTACTGTTTGTGCATTTACAATATCCATTGATTTTTGCAATTGAAAAACGTCCAGAAATGTTTGAAGCTACTGACTGAATGAAAGGAGCTGGCATCTCACTCTCTTTGAATCTTCTTTATCATGCTAAGAGGAGCAGGAAAAAGCAAAAAATTTCAGAATTGCACCTTGCAATGCGGAGAAATTACTGTTTGTGCATTTACAATATTCATTGATTTTTGCCATTGAAAAACGTCCAGAAATGATTGAAGCTACTGACTGAATGAAAGGAGCTGGCATCTCACTCTCTTTGAATCTTCTTTATCATGCTAAGAGGAGCAGGAAAAAGCAAAAAATTTCAGAATTGCACCTTGCAATGCGGAGAAATTACTGTTTGTGCATTTACAATATTCATTGATTTTTGCCATTGAAAAACATCATGTTATTCATATACCAGAAATGTTTGAAGCTACTGACTGAATGAAAGGAGCTGGCATCTCACTCTCTTTGAATCTTCTTTATCATGCTAAGAGGAGCAGGAAAAAGCAAAAAATTTCAGAATTGCACCTTGCAATGCGGAGAAATTACTGTTTGTGCATTTACATTATTCATTGATTTTTGACATTGAAAAACGTCCAGAAATGATTGAAGCTACTGACTGAATGAAAGGAGCTGGCATCTCACTCTCTTTGAATCTTCTTTATCATGCTAAGAGGAGCAGGAAAAAGCAAAAAATTTCAGAATTGCACCTTGCAATGCGGAGAAATTACTGTTTGTGCATTTACAATATTCATTGATTTTTGCCATTGAAAAACATGTTATTCATATACCAGAAATGTTTGAAGCTACTGACTGAATGAAAGGAGCTGGCACCTCACTCTCTTTGAATCTTCTTTATCATGATAAGAGGAGCAGGAAAAAGCAAAAAATTTCAGAATTGCACCTTGCAATGCGGAGAAATTACTGTTTGTGCATTTACAATATTCATTGATTTTTGCCATTGAAAAACGTCCAGAAATGATTGAAGCTACTGACTGAATGAAAGGAGCTGGCATCTCACTCTCTTTGAATCTTCTTTATCATGCTAAGAGGAGCAGGAAAAAGCAAAAAATTTCAGAATTGCACCTTGCAATGCGGAGAAATTACTGTTTGTGCATTTACAATATTCATTGATTTTTGCCATTGAAAAACGTCCAGAAATGATTGAAGCTACTGACTGAATGAAAGGAGCTGGCATCTCACTCTCTTTGAATCTTCTTTATCATGCTAAGAGGAGCAGGAAAAAGCAAAAAATTTCAGAATTGCACCTTGCAATGCGGAGAAATTACTGTTTGTGCATTTACAATATTCATTGATTTTTGCCATTGAAAAACATCATGTTATTCATATACCAGAAATGTTTGAAGCTACTGACTGAATGAAAGGAGCTGGCATCTCACTCTCTTTGAATCTTCTTTATCATGCTAAGAGGAGCAGGAAAAAGCAAAAAATTTCAGAATTGCACCTTGCAATGCGGAGAAATTACTGTTTGTGCATTTACAATATTCACTGATTTTTGCCATTGAAAAACGTCCAGAAATGATTGAAGCTACTGACTGAATGAAAGGAGCTGGCATCTCACTCTCTTTGAATCTTCTTTATCATGCTAAGAGGAGCAGGAGAAAGCAAAAAATTTCAGAATTGCACCTTGCAATGCGGAGAAATTACTGTTTGTGCATTTACAATATTCATTGATTTTTGCCATTGAAAAACGTCCAGAAATGATTGAAGCTACTGACTGAATGAAAGGAGCTGGCATCTCACTCTCTTTGAATCTTCTTTATCATGCTAAGAGGAGCAGGAAAAAGCAAAAAATTTCAGAATTGCACCTTGCAATGCGGAGAAATTACTGTTTGTGCATTTACAATATTCATTAATTTTTGCCATTGAAAAACTTCCAGAAATGATTGAAGCTACTGACTGAATGAAAGGAGCTGGCATCTCACTCTCTTTGAATCTTCTTTATCATGCTAAGAGGAGCAGGAAAAAGCAAAAAATTTCAGAATTGCACCTTGCAATGCGGAGAAATTACTGTTTGTGCATTTACAATATTCATTGATTTTTGCCATTGAAAAACGTCCAGAAATGATTGAAGCTACTGACTGAATGAAAGGAGCTGGCATCTCACTCTCTTTGAATCTTCTTTATCATGCTAAGAGGAGCAGGAAAAAGCAAAAAATTTCAGAATTGCACCTTGCAATGCGGAGAAATTACTGTTTGTGCATTTACAATATTCATTGATTTTTGCCATTGAAAAACTTCCAGAAATGATTGAAGCTACTGACTGAATGAAAGGAGCTGGCATCTCACTCTCTTTGAATCTTATTTATCATGCTAAGAGGAGCAGGAAAAAGCAAAAAATTTCAGAATTGCACCTTGCAATGCGGAGAAATTACTGTTTGTGCATTTACAATATTCATTGATTTTTGCCATTGAAAAACATCATGTTATTCATATACCAGAAATGTTTGAAGCTACTGACTGAATGAAAGGAGCTGGCATCTCACTCTCTTTGAATCTTCTTTATCATGCTAAGAGGAGCAGGAAAAAGCAAAAAATTTCAGAATTGCACCTTGCAATGCGGATAAATTACTGTTTGTGCATTTACAATATTCATTGATTTTTGCCATTGAAAAACATCATGTTATTCATATACCAGAAATGATTGAAGCTACTGACTGAATGAAAGGAGCTGGCATCTCACTCTCTTTGAATCTTCTTTATCATGCTAAGAGGAGCAGGAAAAAGCAAAAAATTTCAGAATTGCACCTTGCAATGCGGAGAAATTACTGTTTGTGCATTTACAATATTCATTGATTTTTACCATTGAAAAACATCATGTTATTCATATACCAGAAATGTTTGAAGCTACTGACTGAATGAAAGGAGCTGGCATCTCACTCTCTTTGAATCTCTTTATCATGCTAAGAGGAGCAGGAAAAAGCAAAAAATTTCAGAATTGCACCTTGCAATGCGGAGAAATTACTGTTTGTGCATTTACAATATTCATTGATTTTTGCCATTGAAAAACGTCCAGAAATGATTGAAGCTACTGACTGAATGAAAGGAGCTGGCATCTCACTCTCTTTGAATCTTCTTTATCATGCTAAGAGGAGCAGGAAAAAGCAAAAAATTTCAGAATTGCACCTTGCAATGCGGAGAAATTACTGTTTGTGCATTTACAATATTCATTGATTTTTGCCATTGAAAAACATCATGTTATTCATATACCAGAAATGTTTGAAGCTACTGACTGAATGAAAGGAGCTGGCATCTCACTCTCTTTGAATCTTCTTTATCATGCTAAGAGGAGCAGGAAAAAGCAAAAAATTTCAGAATTGCACCTTGCAATGCGGAGAAATTACTGTTTGTGCATTTACAATATTCATTGATTTTTGCCATTGAAAAACATCATGTTATTCATATACCAGAAATGTTTGAAGCTACTGACTGAATGAAAGGAGCTGGCATCTCACTCTCTTTGAATCTTCTTTATCATGCTAAGAGGAGCAGGAAAAAGCAAAAAATTTCAGAATTGCACCTTGCAATGCGGAGAAATTACTGTTTGTGCATTTACAATATTCATTGATTTTTACCATTGAAAAACGTCCAGAAATGATTGAAGCTACTGACTGAACGAAAGGAGCTGGCATCTCACTCTCTTTGAATCTTCTTTATCATGCTAAGAGGAGCAGGAAAAAGCAAAAAATTTCAGAATTGCACCTTGCAATGCGGAGAAATTACTGTTTGTGCATTTACAATATTCATTGATTTTTGCCATTGAAAAACATCATGTTATTCATATACCAGAAATGTTTGAAGCTACTGACTGAATGAAAGGAGCTGGCATCTCACTCTCTTTGAATCTTCTTTATCATGCTAAGAGGAGCAGGAAAAAGCAAAAAATTTCAGAATTGCACCTTGCAATGCGGAGAAATTACTGTTTGTGCATTTACAATATTCATTGATTTTTGCCATTGAAAAACGTCCAGAAATGAATGAAGCTACTGACTGAATGAAAGGAGCTGGCATCTCACTCTCTTTGAATCTTCTTTATCATGCTAAGAGGAGCAGGAAAAAGCAAAAAATTTCAGAATTGCACCTTGCAATGCGGAGAAATTACTGTTTGTGCATTTACAATATTCATTGATTTTTACCATTGAAAAACATCATGTTATTCATATACCAGAAATGTTTGAAGCTACTGACTGAATGAAAGGAGCTGGCATCTCACTCTCTTTGAATCTCTTTATCATGCTAAGAGGAGCAGGAAAAAGCAAAAAATTTCAGAATTGCACCTTGCAATGCGGAGAAATTACTGTTTGTGCATTTACAATATTCATTGATTTTTGCCATTGAAAAACGTCCAGAAATGATTGAAGCTACTGACTGAATGAAAGGAGCTGGCATCTCACTCTCTTTGAATCTTCTTTATCATGCTAAGAGGAGCAGGAAAAAGCAAAAAATTTCAGAATTGCACCTTGCAATGCGGAGAAATTACTGTTTGTGCATTTACAATATTCATTGATTTTTGCCATTGAAAAACATCATGTTATTCATATACCAGAAATGTTTGAAGCTACTGACTGAATGAAAGGAGCTGGCATCTCACTCTCTTTGAATCTTCTTTATCATGCTAAGAGGAGCAGGAAAAAGCAAAAAATTTCAGAATTGCACCTTGCAATGCGGAGAAATTACTGTTTGTGCATTTACAATATTCATTGATTTTTGCCATTGAAAAACATCATGTTATTCATATACCAGAAATGTTTGAAGCTACTGACTGAATGAAAGGAGCTGGCATCTCACTCTCTTTGAATCTTCTTTATCATGCTAAGAGGAGCAGGAAAAAGCAAAAAATTTCAGAATTGCACCTTGCAATGCGGAGAAATTACTGTTTGTGCATTTACAATATTCATTGATTTTTACCATTGAAAAACGTCCAGAAATGATTGAAGCTACTGACTGAACGAAAGGAGCTGGCATCTCACTCTCTTTGAATCTTCTTTATCATGCTAAGAGGAGCAGGAAAAAGCAAAAAATTTCAGAATTGCACCTTGCAATGCGGAGAAATTACTGTTTGTGCATTTACAATATTCATTGATTTTTGCCATTGAAAAACATCATGTTATTCATATACCAGAAATGTTTGAAGCTACTGACTGAATGAAAGGAGCTGGCATCTCACTCTCTTTGAATCTTCTTTATCATGCTAAGAGGAGCAGGAAAAAGCAAAAAATTTCAGAATTGCACCTTGCAATGCGGAGAAATTACTGTTTGTGCATTTACAATATTCATTGATTTTTGCCATTGAAAAACGTCCAGAAATGAATGAAGCTACTGACTGAATGAAAGGAGCTGGCATCTCACTCTCTTTGAATCTTCTTTATCATGCTAAGAGGAGCAGGAAAAAGCAAAAAATTTCAGAATTGCACCTTGCAATGCGGAGAAATTGCTGTTTGTGCATTTACAAAATTCATTGATTTTTGCCATTGAAAAACATCATGTTATTCATATACCAGAAATGATTGAAGCTACTGACTGAATGAAAGGAGCTGGCATCTCACTCTCTTTGAATCTTCTTTATCATGCTAAGAGGAGCAGGAAAAAGCAAAAAATTTCAGAATTGCACCTTGCAATGCGGAGAAATTACTGTTTGTGCATTTACAATATTCATTGATTTTTGCCATTGAAAAACATCATGTTATTCATATACCAGAAATGTTTGAAGCTACTGACTGAATGAAAGGAGCTGGCATCTCACTCTCTTTGAATCTTCTTTATCATGCTAAGAGGAGCAGGAAAAAGCAAAAAATTTCAGAATTGCACCTTGCAATGCGGAGAAATTACTCTTTGCGCATTTACAATATTCATTGATTTTTGCCATTGAAAAACATCATGTTATTCATATACCAGAAATGATTGAAGCTACTGACTGAATGAAAGGAGCTGGCATCTCACTCTCTTTGAATCTTCTTTATCATGCTAAGATGAGCAGGAAAAAGCAAAAAATTTCAGAATTGCACCTTGCAATGCGGAGAAATTACTGTTTGTGCATTTACAATATTCATTGATTTTTGCCATTGAAAAACATCATGTTATTCATATACCAGAAATGATTGAAGCTACTGACTGAATGAAAGTAGCTGGCATCTCACTCTCTTTGAATCTTCTTTATCATGCTAAGAGGAGCAGGAAAAAGCAAAAAATTTCAGAATTGCACCTTGCAATGCGGAGAAATTACTGTTTGTGCATTTACAATATCCATTGATTTTTGCAATTGAAAAACGTCCAGAAATGTTTGAAGCTACTGACTGAATGAAAGGAGCTGGCATCTCACTCTCTTTGAATCTTCTTTATCATGCTAAGAGGAGCAGGAAAAAGCAAAAAATTTCAGAATTGCACCTTGCAATGCGGAGAAATTACTGTTTGTGCATTTACAATATTCATTGATTTTTGCCATTGAAAAACATCATGTTATTCATATACCAGAAATGTTTGAAGCTACTGACTGAATGAAAGGAGCTGGCATCTCACTCTCTTTGAATCTTCTTTATCATGCTAAGAGGAGCAGGAAAAAGCAAAAAATTTCAGAATTGCACCTTGCAATGCGGAGAAATTACTGTTTGTGCATTTACAATATTCATTGATTTTTGCCATTGAAAAACATCATGTTATTCATATACCAGAAATGATTGAAGCTACTGACTGAATGAAAGTAGCTGGCATCTCACTCTCTTTGAATCTTCTTTATCATGCTAAGAGGAGCAGGAAAAAGCAAAAAATTTCAGAATTGCACCTTGCAATGCGGAGAAATTACTGTTTGTGCATTTACAATATCCATTGATTTTTGCAATTGAAAAACGTCCAGAAATGTTTGAAGCTACTGACTGAATGAAAGGAGCTGGCATCTCACTCTCTTTGAATCTTCTTTATCATGCTAAGAGGAGCAGGAAAAAGCAAAAAATTTCAGAATTGCACCTTGCAATGCGGAGAAATTACTGTTTGTGCATTTACAATATTCATTGATTTTTGCCATTGAAAAACATCATGTTATTCATATACCAGAAATGTTTGAAGCTACTGACTGAATGAAAGGAGCTGGCATCTCACTCTCTTTGAATCTTCTTTATCATGCTAAGAGGAGCAGGAAAAAGCAAAAAATTTCAGAATTGCACCTTGCAATGCGGAGAAATTACTGTTTGTGCATTTACAATATTCATTGATTTTTGCCATTGAAAAACGTCCAGAAATGATTGAAGCTACTGACTGAATGAAAGGAGCTGGCATCTCACTCTCTTTGAATCTTCTTCATCATGCTAAGAGGAGCAGGAAAAAGCAAAAAATTTCAGAATTGCACCTTGCAATGCGGAGAAATTACTGTTTGTGCATTTACAATATTCATTGATTTTTGCCATTGAAAAACATCATGTTATTCATATACCAGAAATGTTTGAAGCTACTGACTGAATGAAAGGAGCTGGCATCTCACTCTCTTTGAATCTTCTTTATCATGCTAAGAGGAGCAGGAAAAAGCAAAAAATTTCAGAATTGCACCTTGCAATGCGGAGAAATTACTGTTTGTGCATTTACAATATTCATTGATTTTTGCCATTGAAAAACGTCCAGAAATGATTGAAGCTACTGACTGAATGAAAGGAGCTGGCATCTCACTCTCTTTGAATCTTCTTTATCATGCTAAGAGGAGCAGGAAAAAGCAAAAAATTTCAGAATTGCACCTTGCAATGCGGAGAAATTACAGTTTGTGCATTTACAATATTCATTGATTTTTGCCATTGAAAAACTTCCAGAAATGATTGAAGCTACTGACTGAATGAAAGGAGCTGGCATCTCACTCTCTTTGAATCTTCTTTATCATGCTAAGAGGAGCAGGAAAAAGCAAAAAATTTCAGAATTGCACCTTGCAATGCGGAGAAATTACTGTTTGTGCATTTACAATATTCATTGATTTTTGACATTGAAAAACGTCCAGAAATGATTGAAGCTACTGACTGAATGAAAGGAGCTGGCATCTCACTCTCTTTGAATCTTCTTTATCATGCTAAGAGGAGCAGGAAAAAGCAAAAAATTTCAGAATTGCACCTTGCAATGCGGAGAAATTACTGTTTGTGCATTTACAATATTCATTGATTTTTGCCATTGAAAAACATGTTATTCATATACCAGAAATGTTTGAAGCTACTGACTGAATGAAAGGAGCTGGCACCTCACTCTCTTTGAATCTTCTTTATCATGATAAGAGGAGCAGGAAAAAGCAAAAAATTTCAGAATTGCACCTTGCAATGCGGAGAAATTACTGTTTGTGCATTTACAATATTCATTGATTTTTGCCATTGAAAAACGTCCAGAAATGATTGAACCTAGTGACTGAATGAAAGGAGCTGGCATCTCACTCTCTTTGAATCTTCTTTATCATGCTAAGAGGAGCAGGAAAAAGCAAAAAATTTCAGAATTGCACCTTGCAATGCGGAGAAATTACTGTTTGTGCATTTACAATATTCATTGATTTTTGCCATTGAAAAACGTCCAGAAATGATTGAAGCTACTGACTGAATGAAAGGAGCTGGCATCTCACTCTCTTTGAATCTTCTTTATCATGCTAAGAGGAGCAGGAAAAAGCAAAAAATTTCAGAATTGCGTCTTGCAATGCGGAGAAATTACTGTTTGTGCATTTACAAAATTCATTGATTTTTGCCATTGAAAAACATCATGTTATTCATTTACCAGAAATGATTGAAGCTACTGACTGAATGAAAGGAGCTGGCATCTCACTCTCTTTGAATCTTCTTTATCATGCTAAGAGGAGCAGGAAAAAGCAAAAAATTTCAGAATTGCACCTTGCAATGCGGAGAAATTAGTTTATGCATTTACAATATTCATTGATTTTTGCCATTGAAAAACGTCCAGAAATGATTGAAGCTACTGACTGAATGAAAGGAGCTGGCATCTCACTCTCTTTGAATCTTCTTTATCATGCTAAGAGGAGCAGGAAAAAGCAAAAAATTTCAGAATTGCACCTTGCAATGCGGAGAAATTACTGTTTGTGCATTTACAATATTCATTGATTTTTGCCATTGAAAAACATCATGTTATTCATATACCAGAAATGTTTGAAGCTACTGACTGAATGAAAGGAGCTGGCATCTCACTCTCTTTGAATCTTCTTTATCATGCTAAGAGGAGCAGGAAAAAGCAAAAAATTTCAGAATTGCACCTTGCAATGCGGAGAAATTACTGTTTGTGCATTTACAATATTTATTGATTTTTGCCATTGAAAAACGTCCAGAAATGATTGAAGCTACTGACTGAATGAAAGGAGCTGGCATCTCACTCTCTTTGAATCTTCTTTATCATGCTAAGAGGAGCAGGAAAAAGCAAAAAATTTCAGAATTGCACCTTGCAATGCGGAGAAATTACTGTTTGTGCATTTACAATATTCATTGATTTTTGCCATTGAAAAACATCATGTTATTCATATACCAGAAATGTTTGAAGCTACTGACTGAATGAAAGGAGCTGGCATCTCACTCTCTTTGAATCTTCTTTATCATGCTAAGAGGAGCAGGAAAAAGCAAAAAATTTCAGAATTGCACCTTGCAATGCGGAGAAATTACTGTTTGTGCATTTACAATATTCATTGATTTTTGCCATTGAAATATTGTAAATGCACAAACAGTAATATCTCCACATTGCAAGGTGCAATTCTGAAATTTTTTGCTTTTTCCTGCTAATCCTAGCATGATAAAGAAGATTCAAAGAGAGTGAGATGCCAGCTCCTTTCATTCAGTCAGTAGCTTCAAACATTTCTGGACGTTTTTCAATGGCAAAAATCAATGAATATTGTAAATGCACAAACAGTAATATCTCCAAATTGCAAGGTGCAATTCTGAAATTTTTTGGTTTTTCCTGTTAATCCTAGCATGATAAAGAAGATTCAAAGAGAGTGAGATGCCAGCTCCTTTCATTCAGTCAGTAGCTTCAAACATTTCTGGTATATGAAAAACATGTTTTTCAATGGCAAAAATCAATGAATATTGTAAATGCACAAACAGTAATATCTCCACATTGCAAGGTGCAATTCTGAAATTTTTTGCTTTTTCCTGCTAATCCTAGCATGATAAAGAAGATTCAAAGAGAGTGAGATGCCAGCTCCTTTCATTCAGTCAGTAGCTTCAAACATTTCTGGTATATGAAAAACATGTTTTTCAATGGCAAAAATCAATGAATATTGTAAATGCACAAACAGTAATATCTCCACATTGCAAGGTGCAATTCTGAAATTTTTAGCTTTTTCCTGTTAATCCTAGCATGATAAAGAAGATTCAAAGAGAGTGAGATGCCAGCTCCTTTCATTCAGTCAGTAGCTTCAAACATTTCTGGACGTTTTTCAATGGCAAAAATCAATGAATATTGTAAATGCACAAACAGTAATATCTCCACATTGCAAGGTGCAATTCTGAAATTTTTTGCTTTTTCCTGTTAATCCTAGCATGATAAAGAAGATTCAAAGAGAGTGAGATGCCAGCTCCTTTCATTCAGTCAGTAGCTTCAAACATTTCTGGTATATGAAAAACATGTTTTTCAATGGCAAAAATCAATGAATATTGTAAATGCACAAACAGTAATATCTCCACATTGCAAGGTGCAATTCTGAAATTTTTTGCTTTTTCCTGCTAATCCTAGCATGATAAAGAAGATTCAAAGAGAGTGAGATGCCAGCTCCTTTCATTCAGTCAGTAGCTTCAAACATTTCTGGACGTTTTTCAATGGCAAAAATCAATGAATATTGTAAATGCACAAACAGTAATATCTCCACATTGCAAGGTGCAATTCTGAAATTTTTTGCTTTTTCCTGTTAATCCTAGCATGATAAAGAAGATTCAAAGAGAGTGAGATGCCAGCTCCTTTCATTCAGTCAGTAGCTTCAAACATTTCTGGTATATGAAAAACATGTTTTTCAATGGCAAAAATCAATGAATATTGTAAATGCACAAACAGTAATATCTCCACATTGCAAGGTGCAATTCTGAAATTTTTTGCTTTTTCCTGTTAATCCTAGCATGATAAAGAAGATTCAGAGTGAGATGCCAGCTCCTTTCATTCAGTCAGTAGCTTCAAACATTTCTGGTATATGAAAAACATGTTTTTCAATGGCAAAAATCAATGAATATTGTAAATGCACAAACAGTAATATCTCCACATTGCAAGGTGCAATTCTGAAATTTTTTGCTTTTTCCTGCTAATCCTAGCATGATAAAGAAGATTCAAAGAGAGTGAGATGCCAGCTCCTTTCATTCAGTCAGTAGCTTCAAACATTTCTGGTATATGAAAAACGTTTTTCAATGGCAAAAATCAATGAATATTGTAAATGCACAAACAGTAATATCTCCACAATGCAAGGTGCAATTCTGAAATTTTTTGCTTTTTCCTGCTAATCCTAGCATGATAAAGAAGATTCAAAGAGAGTGAGATGCCAGCTCCTTTCATTCAGTCAGTAGCTTCAAACATTTCTGGTATATGAAAAACATGTTTTTCAATGGCAAAAATCAATGAATATTGTAAATGCACAAACAGTAATATCTCCACATTGCAAGGTGCAATTCTGAAATTTTTAGCTTTTTCCTGTTAATCCTAGCATGATAAAGAAGATTCAAAGAGAGTGAGATGCCAGCTCCTTTCATTCAGTCAGTAGCTTCAAACATTTCTGGACGTTTTTCAATGGCTAAAATCAATGAATATTGTAAATGCACAAACAGTAATATCTCCACATTGCAAGGTGCAATTCTGAAATTTTTTGCTTTTTCCTGTTAATCCTAGCATGATAAAGAAGATTCAAAGAGAGTGAGATGCCAGCTCCTTTCATTCAGTCAGTAGCTTCAAACATTTCTGGTATATGAAAAACATGTTTTTCAATGGCAAAAATCAATGAATATTGTAAATGCACAAACAGTAATATCTCCACATTGCAAGGTGCAATTCTGAAATTTTTTGCTTTTTCCTGCTAATCCTAGCATGATAAAGAAGATTCAAAGAGAGTGAGATGCCAGCTCCTTTCATTCAGTCAGTAGCTTCAAACATTTCTGGTATATGAAAAACATGTTTTTCAATGGCAAAAATCAATGAATATTGTAAATGCACAAACAGTAATATCTCCACATTGCAAGGTGCAATTCTGAAATTTTTTGCTTTTTCCTGCTAATCCTAGCATGATAAAGAAGATTCAAAGAGAGTGAGATGCCAGCTCCTTTCATTCAGTCAGTAGCTTCAAACATTTCTGGACGTTTTTCAATGGCAAAAATCAATGAATATTGTAAATGCACAAACAGTAATATCTCCACATTGCAAGGTGCAATTCTGAAATTTTTTGCTTTTTCCTGCTAATCCTAGCATGATAAAGAAGATTCAAAGAGAGTGAGATGCCAGCTCCTTTCATTCAGTCAGTAGCTTCAAACATTTCTGGTATATGAAAAACATGTTTTTCAATGGCAAAAATCAATGAATATTGTAAATGCACAAACAGTAATATCTCCACATTGCAAGGTGCAATTCTGAAATTTTTTGCTTTTTCCTGCTAATCCTGGCATGATAAAGAAGATTCAAAGAGAGTGAGATGCCAGCTCCTTTCATTCAGTCAGTAGCTTCAAACATTTCTGGACGTTTTTCAATGGCAAAAATCAATGAATATTGTAAATGCACAAACAGTAATATCTCCACATTGCAAGGTGCAATTCTGAAATTTTTTGCTTTTTCCTGTTAATCCTAGCATGATAAAGAAGATTCAAAGAGAGTGAGATGCCAGCTCCTTTCATTCAGTCAGTAGCTTCAAACATTTCTGGAATATGAAAAACATGTTTTTCAATGGCAAAAATCAATGAATATTGTAAATGCACAAACAGTAATATCTCCACATTGCAAGGTGCAATTCTGAAATTTTTTGATTTTTCCTGTTAATCCTAGCATGATAAAGAAGATTCAAAGAGAGTGAGATGCCAGCTCCTTTCATTCAGTCAGTAGCTTCAAACATTTCTGGTATATGAAAAACATGTTTTTCAATGGCAAAAATCAATGAATATTGTAAATGCACAAACAGTAATATCTCCACATTGCAAGGTGCAATTCTGAAATTTTTTGCTTTTTCCTGCTAATCCTAGCATGATAAAGAAGATTCAAAGAGAGTGAGATGCCAGCTCCTTTCATTCAGTCAGTAGCTTCAAACATTTCTGGTATATGAAAAACATGTTTTTCAATGGCAAAAATCAATGAATATTGTAAATGCACAAACAGTAATATCTCCACATTGCAAGGTGCAATTCTGAAATTTTTTGCTTTTTCCTGCTAATCCTAGCATGATAAAGAAGATTCAAAGAGAGTGAGATGCCAGCTCCTTTCATTCAGTCAGTAGCTTCAAACATTTCTGGACGTTTTTCAATGGCAAAAATCAATGAATATTGTAAATGCACAAACAGTAATATCTCCACATTGCAAGGTGCAATTCTGAAATTTTTTGCTTTTTCCTGTTAATCCTAGCATGATAAAGAAGATTCAAAGAGAGTGAGATGCCAGCTCCTTTCATTCAGTCAGTAGCTTCAAACATTTCTGGTATATGAAAAACATGTTTTTCAATGGCAAAAATCAATGAATATTGTAAATGCACAAACAGTAATATCTCCACATTGCAAGGTGCAATTCTGAAATTTTTTGCTTTTTCCTGTTAATCCTAGCATGATAAAGAAGATTCAAAGAGAGTGAGATGCCAGCTCCTTTCATTCAGTCAGTAGCTTCAAACATTTCTGGTATATGAAAAACATGTTTTTCAATGGCAAAAATCAATGAATATTGTAAATGCACAAACAGTAATATCTCCACATTGCAAGGTGCAATTCTGAAATTTTTTGCTTTTTCCTGCTAATCCTAGCATGATAAAGAAGATTCAAAGAGAGTGAGATGCCAGCTCCTTTCATTCAGTCAGTAGCTTCAAACATTTCTGGACGTTTTTCAATGGCAAAAATCAATGAATATTGTAAATGCACAAACAGTAATATCTCCACATTGCAAGGTGCAATTCTGAAATTTTTTGCTTTTTCCTGTTAATCCTAGCATGATAAAGAAGATTCAAAGAGAGTGAGATGCCAGCTCCTTTCATTCAGTCAGTAGCTTCAAACATTTCTGGTATATGAAAAACGTTTTTCAATGGCGAAAATCAATGAATATTGTAAATGCACAAACAGTAATATCTCCACATTGCAAGGTGCAATTCTGAATTTTGCTTTTTCCTGCTAATCCTAGCATGATAAAGAAGATTCAAAGAGAGTGAGATGCCAGCTCCTTTCATTCAGTCAGTAGCTTCAAACATTTCTGGACGTTTTTCAATGGCAAAAATCAATGAATATTGTAAATGCACAAACAGTAATATCTCCACATTGCAAGGTGCAATTCTGAAATTTTTTGCTTTTTCCTGTTAATCCTAGCATGATAAAGAAGATTCAAAGAGAGTGAGATGCCAGCTCCTTTCATTCAGTCAGTAGCTTCAAACATTTCTGGAATATGAAAAACATGTTTTTCAATGGCAAAAATCAATGAATATTGTAAATGCACAAACAGTAATATCTCCACATTGCAAGGTGCAATTCTGAAATTTTTTGATTTTTCCCGTTAATCCTAGCATGATAAAGAAGATTCAAAGAGAGTGAGATGCCAGCTCCTTTCATTCAGTCAGTAGCTTCAAACATTTCTGGTATATGAAAAACATGTTTTTCAATGGCAAAAATCAATGAATATTGTAAATGCACAAACAGTAATATCTCCACATTGCAAGGTGCAATTCTGAAATTTTTTGCTTTTTCCTGCTAATCCTAGCATGATAAAGAAGATTCAAAGAGAGTGAGATGCCAGCTCCTTTCATTCAGTCAGTAGCTTCAAACATTTCTGGTATATGAAAAACATGTTTTTCAATGGCAAAAATCAATGAATATTGTAAATGCACAAACAGTAATATCTCCACATTGCAAGGTGCAATTCTGAAATTTTTTGCTTTTTCCTGCTAATCCTAGCATGATAAAGAAGATTCATAGAGAGTGAGATGCCAGCTCCTTTCATTCAGTCAGTAGCTTCAAACATTTCTGGACGTTTTTCAATGGCAAAAATCAATGAATATTGTAAATGCACAAACAGTAATATCTCCACATTGCAAGGTGCAATTCTGAAATTTTTTGCTTTTTCCTGTTAATCCTGGCATGATAAAGAAGATTCAAAGAGAGTGAGATGCCAGCTCCTTTCATTCAGTCAGTAGCTTCAAACATTTCTGGTATATGAAAAACATGTTTTTCAATGGCAAAAATCAATGAATATTGTAAATGCACAAACAGTAATATCTCCACATTGCAAGGTGCAATTCTGAAATTTTTAGCTTTTTCCTGTTAATCCTAGCATGATAAAGAAGATTCAAAGAGAGTGAGATGCCAGCTCCTTTCATTCAGTCAGTAGCTTCAAACATTTCTGGAATATGAAAAACATGTTTTTCAATGGCAAAAATCAATGAATATTGTAAATGCACAAACAGTAATATCTCCACATTGCAAGGTGCAATTCTGAAATTTTTTGATTTTTCCTGTTAATCCTAGCATGATAAAGAAGATTCAAAGAGAGTGAGATGCCAGCTCCTTTCATTCAGTCAGTAGCTTCAAACATTTCTGGTATATGAAAAACATGTTTTTCAATGGCAAAAATCAATGAATATTGTAAATGCACAAACAGTAATATCTCCACATTGCAAGGTGCAATTCTGAAATTTTTTGCTTTTTCCTGCTAATCCTAGCATGATAAAGAAGATTCAAAGAGAGTGAGATGCCAGCTCCTTTCATTCAGTCAGTAGCTTCAAACATTTCTGGTATATGAAAAACATGTTTTTCAATGGCAAAAATCAATGAATATTGTAAATGCACAAACAGTAATATCTCCACATTGCAAGGTGCAATTCTGAAATTTTTTGCTTTTTCCTGCTAATCCTAGCATGATAAAGAAGATTCAAAGAGAGTGAGATGCCAGCTCCTTTCATTCAGTCAGTAGCTTCAAACATTTCTGGACGTTTTTCAATGGCAAAAATCAATGAATATTGTAAATGCACAAACAGTAATATCTCCACATTGCAAGGTGCAATTCTGAAATTTTTTGCTTTTTCCTGTTAATCCTAGCATGATAAAGAAGATTCAAAGAGAGTGAGATGCCAGCTCCTTTCATTCAGTCAGTAGCTTCAAACATTTCTGGTATATGAAAAACATGTTTTTCAATGGCAAAAATCAATGAATATTGTAAATGCACAAACAGTAATATCTCCACATTGCAAGGTGCAATTCTGAAATTTTTTGCTTTTTCCTGTTAATCCTAGCATGATAAAGAAGATTCAAAGAGAGTGAGATGCCAGCTCCTTTCATTCAGTCAGTAGCTTCAAACATTTCTGGTATATGAAAAACATGTTTTTCAATGGCAAAAATCAATGAATATTGTAAATGCACAAACAGTAATATCTCCACATTGCAAGGTGCAATTCTGAAATTTTTTGCTTTTTCCTGCTAATCCTAGCATGATAAAGAAGATTCAAAGAGAGTGAGATGCCAGCTCCTTTCATTCAGTCAGTAGCTTCAAACATTTCTGGACGTTTTTCAATGGCAAAAATCAATGAATATTGTAAATGCACAAACAGTAATATCTCCACATTGCAAGGTGCAATTCTGAAATTTTTTGCTTTTTCCTGTTAATCCTAGCATGATAAAGAAGATTCAAAGAGAGTGAGATGCCAGCTCCTTTCATTCAGTCAGTAGCTTCAAACATTTCTGGTATATGAAAAACGTTTTTCAATGGCGAAAATCAATGAATATTGTAAATGCACAAACAGTAATATCTCCACATTGCAAGGTGCAATTCTGAATTTTGCTTTTTCCTGCTAATCCTAGCATGATAAAGAAGATTCAAAGAGAGTGAGATGCCAGCTCCTTTCATTCAGTCAGTAGCTTCAAACATTTCTGGACGTTTTTCAATGGCAAAAATCAATGAATATTGTAAATGCACAAACAGTAATATCTCCACATTGCAAGGTGCAATTCTGAAATTTTTTGCTTTTTCCTGTTAATCCTAGCATGATAAAGAAGATTCAAAGAGAGTGAGATGCCAGCTCCTTTCATTCAGTCAGTAGCTTCAAACATTTCTGGAATATGAAAAACATGTTTTTCAATGGCAAAAATCAATGAATATTGTAAATGCACAAACAGTAATATCTCCACATTGCAAGGTGCAATTCTGAAATTTTTAGCTTTTTCCTGTTAATCCTAGCATGATAAAGAAGATTCAAAGAGAGTGAGATGCCAGCTCCTTTCATTCAGTCAGTAGCTTCAAACATTTCTGGAATATGAAAAACATGTTTTTCAATGGCAAAAATCAATGAATATTGTAAATGCACAAACAGTAATATCTCCACATTGCAAGGTGCAATTCTGAAATTTTTTGATTTTTCCTGTTAATCCTAGCATGATAAAGAAGATTCAAAGAGAGTGAGATGCCAGCTCCTTTCATTCAGTCAGTAGCTTCAAACATTTCTGGTATATGAAAAACATGTTTTTCAATGGCAAAAATCAATGAATATTGTAAATGCACAAACAGTAATATCTCCACATTGCAAGGTGCAATTCTGAAATTTTTTGCTTTTTCCTGCTAATCCTAGCATGATAAAGAAGATTCAAAGAGAGTGAGATGCCAGCTCCTTTCATTCAGTCAGTAGCTTCAAACATTTCTGGTATATGAAAAACATGTTTTTCAATGGCAAAAATCAATGAATATTGTAAATGCACAAACAGTAATATCTCCACATTGCAAGGTGCAATTCTGAAATTTTTTGCTTTTTCCTGCTAATCCTAGCATGATAAAGAAGATTCAAAGAGAGTGAGATGCCAGCTCCTTTCATTCAGTCAGTAGCTTCAAACATTTCTGGACGTTTTTCAATGGCAAAAATCAATGAATATTGTAAATGCACAAACAGTAATATCTCCACATTGCAAGGTGCAATTCTGAAATTTTTTGCTTTTTCCTGTTAATCCTAGCATGATAAAGAAGATTCAAAGAGAGTGAGATGCCAGCTCCTTTCATTCAGTCAGTAGCTTCAAACATTTCTGGTATATGAAAAACATGTTTTTCAATGGCAAAAATCAATGAATATTGTAAATGCACAAACAGTAATATCTCCACATTGCAAGGTGCAATTCTGAAATTTTTTGCTTTTTCCTGTTAATCCTAGCATGATAAAGAAGATTCAAAGAGAGTGAGATGCCAGCTCCTTTCATTCAGTCAGTAGCTTCAAACATTTCTGGTATATGAAAAACATGTTTTTCAATGGCAAAAATCAATGAATATTGTAAATGCACAAACAGTAATATCTCCACATTGCAAGGTGCAATTCTGAAATTTTTTGCTTTTTCCTGCTAATCCTAGCATGATAAAGAAGATTCAAAGAGAGTGAGATGCCAGCTCCTTTCATTCAGTCAGTAGCTTCAAACATTTCTGGACGTTTTTCAATGGCAAAAATCAATGAATATTGTAAATGCACAAACAGTAATATCTCCACATTGCAAGGTGCAATTCTGAAATTTTTTGCTTTTTCCTGTTAATCCTAGCATGATAAAGAAGATTCAAAGAGAGTGAGATGCCAGCTCCTTTCATTCAGTCAGTAGCTTCAAACATTTCTGGTATATGAAAAACGTTTTTCAATGGCGAAAATCAATGAATATTGTAAATGCACAAACAGTAATATCTCCACATTGCAAGGTGCAATTCTGAATTTTGCTTTTTCCTGCTAATCCTAGCATGATAAAGAAGATTCAAAGAGAGTGAGATGCCAGCTCCTTTCATTCAGTCAGTAGCTTCAAACATTTCTGGACGTTTTTCAATGGCAAAAATCAATGAATATTGTAAATGCACAAACAGTAATATCTCCACATTGCAAGGTGCAATTCTGAAATTTTTTGCTTTTTCCTGTTAATCCTAGCATGATAAAGAAGATTCAAAGAGAGTGAGATGCCAGCTCCTTTCATTCAGTCAGTAGCTTCAAACATTTCTGGAATATGAAAAACATGTTTTTCAATGGCAAAAATCAATGAATATTGTAAATGCACAAACAGTAATATCTCCACATTGCAAGGTGCAATTCTGAAATTTTTTGATTTTTCCCGTTAATCCTAGCATGATAAAGAAGATTCAAAGAGAGTGAGATGCCAGCTCCTTTCATTCAGTCAGTAGCTTCAAACATTTCTGGTATATGAAAAACATGTTTTTCAATGGCAAAAATCAATGAATATTGTAAATGCACAAACAGTAATATCTCCACATTGCAAGGTGCAATTCTGAAATTTTTTGCTTTTTCCTGCTAATCCTAGCATGATAAAGAAGATTCAAAGAGAGTGAGATGCCAGCTCCTTTCATTCAGTCAGTAGCTTCAAACATTTCTGGTATATGAAAAACATGTTTTTCAATGGCAAAAATCAATGAATATTGTAAATGCACAAACAGTAATATCTCCACATTGCAAGGTGCAATTCTGAAATTTTTTGCTTTTTCCTGCTAATCCTAGCATGATAAAGAAGATTCAAAGAGAGTGAGATGCCAGCTCCTTTCATTCAGTCAGTAGCTTCAAACATTTCTGGACGTTTTTCAATGGCAAAAATCAATGAATATTGTAAATGCACAAACAGTAATATCTCCACATTGCAAGGTGCAATTCTGAAATTTTTTGCTTTTTCCTGTTAATCCTGGCATGATAAAGAAGATTCAAAGAGAGTGAGATGCCAGCTCCTTTCATTCAGTCAGTAGCTTCAAACATTTCTGGTATATGAAAAACATGTTTTTCAATGGCAAAAATCAATGAATATTGTAAATGCACAA